>NC_057392.1:6793930-6958371 GCF_019320065.1 Cervus canadensis | reverse complement strand
TACATTCTTTTTTTTTTTTATTAGTTGGAGGCTAATCACTTCACAACATTTCAGTGGGTTTTGTCATACATTGACATGAATCAGCCATAGAGTTACACGTATTCCCCATCCCGATCCCCCCTCCCACCTCCCTCTCCACCCGATTCCTCTGGGTCTTCCCAGTGCACCAGGCCCGAGCACTTGTCTCATGGATCCCACCTGGGCTGGTGATCTGTTTCACCATAGATAGTATACATGCTGTTCTTTTGAAATATCCCACCCTCACCTTCTCCCACAGAGTTCAAAAGTCTGTTCTGTATTTCTGTGTCTCTTTTTCTGTTTTGCATATAGGGTTATCGTTACCATCTTTCTAAATTCCATATATATGTGTTAGTATGCTGTAATGTTCTTTATCTTTCTGGCTTACTTCACTCTGTATAATGGGCTCCAGTTTCATCCATCTCATTAGGACTGGTTCAAATGAATTCTTTTTAACAGCTGAGTAATATTCCATGGTGTATATGTACCACAGCTTCCTTATCCACTCATCTGCTGATGGGCATCTAGGTTGCTTCCATGTCCTGGCTATTATAAACAGTGCTGCGATGAACATTGGGGTGCACGTGTCTCTTTCAGATCTGGTTTCCTCAGTGTGTATGCCCAGAAGTGGGATTGCTGGGTCATATGGCAGTTCTATTTTCAGTTTTTTAAGAAATCTCCACACTGTTTTCCATAGCGGCTGTACTAGTTTGCATTCCCACCAACAGTGTAAGAGGGTTCCCTTTTCTCCCCACCCTCTCCAGCATTTATTGCTTGTAGACTTTTGGATAGCAGCCATCCTGACTGGCGTGTAATGGTACCTCATTGTGGTTTTGATTTGCATTTCTCTAATAATGAGTGATGTTGAGCATCTTTTCATGTGTTTGTTAGCCATCTGTATGTCTTCTTTGGAGAAATGTCTGTTTAGTTCTTTGGCCCATTTTTTGATTGGGTCATTTATTTTTCTGGAATTGAGCTTCAAGAGTTGCTTGTATATTTTTGAGATTAATCCTTTGTCTGTTGCTTCATTTGCTATTATTTTCTCCCATTCTGAGGGCTGTCTTTTCACCTTACTTATAGTTTCCTTTGTAGTGCAAAAGCTTTTAAGTTTCATTAGGTCCCATTTGTTTAGTTTTGCTTTTATTTCCAATATTCTGGGAGGTGGGTCATAGAGGATCTTGCTGTGATTTATGTCGGAGAGTGTTTTGCCTATGTTCTCCTCTAGGAGTTTTATAGTTTCTGTTCTTACATTTAGATCTTTAATCCATTTTGAGTTTATTTTGTGTATGGTGTTAGAAAGTGTTCTAGTTTCATTCTTTTACAAGTGGTTGACCAGTTTTCCCAGCACCACTTGTTAAAGAGGTTGTCTTTTTTCCATTGTATATCCTTGCCTCCTTTGTCAAAGATAAGGTGTCCATAGGTTCGTGGATTTATCTCTGGGCTTTCTATTCTGTTCCATTGATCTATATTTCTGTCTTTGTGCCGAGTTACCATTACTGTCTTGATGCTGTCTGGCTTTGTAGTAGATCTGGAAGTCAGGCAGGGTTGATTCCTCCAAGTATCCATTCTTCTTTCTCAAGATACTTTTTCGCTTTTTTCGAGGTTTTTTGTATTTCCATACAAATTGTGAAATTCTTTGGTCTAGTTCTGTGAAAAATACCGTTGGTAGCTTGATAGGGATTGCATTGAATCTATAGATTGCTTTGGGTAGAATAGCCATTTTTGACAATATTGATTCTTCCAATCCATGAACACAGTATTTTTCTCCATCTGTTTGTGTCCTCTTTGATTTCTTTCATCAGTGTTTTATAGTTTTCTATGTATAGGTCTTTTGTTTCTTTAGGTAGATATATTCCTAAGTATTTTATTCTTTTTGTTGCAATGGTGAATGGTATTGTTTCCTTAAATTCTCTTTCTGTTTTTTCATTGTTAGTATATAGGAATGCAAGGGATTTTTGTGTGTTAATTTTATATCCTGCAACTTTACTATATTCATTGATTAGCTCTAGTAATTTTCTGGAAGAGTCTTTAGGGTTTTCTATGTAGAGGATCATGTCATCTGCAAACAGCAAGAGTTTCACTTCTTCTTTTCCTATCTGGATTCCTTTTACTTCTTTTCTGCTCTGATTGCTGTGGCCAAAACTTCCAACACTATGTTGAATAGTAGTGGTGAGAGTGGGCACCCTTGTCTTGTTCCTGATTTCAGGGGAAATGCTTTCAATTTTTCACCATTGAGTGTGATGCTTGCTGTGGGTTTGTCATATATAGCTTTTATTATGTTGAGGTATGTTCCTTCTATTCCTGCTTTCTGGAGAGTTTTAATCATAAATGAGTGTTGAATTTTGTCAAAGGCTTTCTCTGCATCTATTGAGATAATCATATGGTTTTTATCTTTCAATTTGTTAATGTGGTGTATTACATTGATTGATTTGCGGATATTAAAGAATCCTTGCATTCCTGGGATAAAGCCCACTTGGTCGTGGTGTATGATTTTTTTAATATGTTGTTGGATTCTGTTTGCTAGAATTTTGTTAAGGATTTTTGCATCTATGTTCATCAGTGATATTGGCCTGTAGTTTTCTTTTTTTGTGGCATCTTTGTCTGGTTTTGGAATTAGGGTGATGGTGGCCTCATAGAATGAGTTTGGAAGCTTACCTTCCTCTGCAATTTTCTGGAAGAGTTTGAGTAAGATAGGTGTTAGCTCTTCTCTAAATTTTTGGTAGAATTCAGCTGTGAAGCCATCTGGTCCTGGGCTTTTGTTTGCTGAAGATTTTTGATTACACTTTCGATTTCCTTGCCTGTGATGGGTCTGTTAAGATCTTCTATTTCTTCCTGGTTCAGTTTTGGAAAGTTATACTTTCCTAATAATTTGTCCATTTCATCCAAGTTGTCCATTTTATTGGCATAGAGCTGCTGGTAGTAGTCTCTTATGATCCTTTGTATTTCAGTGTTGTCTGTTGTGATCTCTCCATTTTCATTTCTAATTTTGTTAGTTTGGTTCTTCTCTCTTTGTTTCTTAATGAGTCTTGCTAATGGTTTGTCAATTTTGTTTATTTTTTCAAAAAACCAGCTTTTAGCTTTGTTGATTTTTGCTATGATCTCTTTAGTTTCTTTTGCATTTATTTCTGCCCTGATTTTTAAGATTTCTTTCCTTCTGCTAACCCTGGGGTTCTTCATTTCTTCCTTCTCTAATTGCTTTAGGTGTAGAGTTAGGTTATTTATTTGTTTTTTTTTCTTGTTTCTTGATGTAAGCCTGTAATGCTATGAACCTTCCCCTTAGCACTGCTTTTACAGTGTCCCATAGGTTTTGGGTTGTTGTGTTTTCATTTTCATTCATTTCTATACATATTTTGATTTCTTTTTTGATCTCTTCTATGATTTGTTGGTTATTCAGAAGCGTGTTATTTAGCCTCCATATGTTTGAATTTTTAACAATTTTTTTCCTGTAATTGAGATCTAATCTTACTGCACTGTGGGCAGAAAAGATGACTGGAATGATTTCAATTTTTTTGAATTTACCAAGACCAGATTTATGGCCCAGGATGTGATCTATTCTGGAGAAGGTTTCGTGTGCACTTGAGAAAAAGGTGAAGTTGATTGTTTTGGAGTGAAATGTCCTATAGATATCAATTAGGTCTAGCTGGTCCATTGTGTCATTTAAGGTTTGTGTTTCCTTGTTAATTTTCTGTTTAGTTGATCTATCCATAGTTGTGAGTGGGGTATTAAAGTCTCCCACTATTATTGTGTTACTATTAATTTCCTCTTTCATACTCGTTAGTGTTTGCCGTACATATTGCGGTGCTCCTATGTTGGGTGCATATATATTTTTAATTGTTATATCTTCTTCTTGATTGATCCTTTTTGATGATTATATTAGTGTCCTTCTTTGTCTCTTTTCACCCTTTATTTTGAAAGTCTTTTTTATCTGATATGAGTATTGCGACTCCTGCTTTCTTTTGGTCTCCGTTTGCATGAAATATTTTTTTCCAGCCCTTCACTTTTAGTCTGTATGTGTCTCTTGTTTTGAGGTGGGTCTCTTGTAGACAGCATATATAGGGGTCTTGTTTTTGTATCCATTCAGCCAATCTTTGTCTTTTGGTTGGGGCATTCAACCCATTTACATTTAAGGTAATTATTGATAGGTGTGGTCCCGTTGCCATTTACTTTGTTGTTTTGGGTTCACGTTTATACAACCTTTCTGCATTTCCTGTCTAGAGAAGATCCTTTAGCATTTGTTGGAGAGCTGGTTTGGTGGTGCTGAATTCTCTCAGCTTTTGCTTATCTGTAAAGCTTTTGAATTCTCCTTCATATCTGAATGAGATCCTTGCTGGATACAGTAATCTAGGTTGTAGGTTATTCTCTTTCATTACTTTCAGTACGTCCTGCCATTCCCTTCTGGCCTGGAGGGTTTCTATTGATAGATCAGCTGTTATCCTTATGGGAATCCCTTTGTGTGTTATTTGTTGTTTCTCCCTTGCTGCTTTTAATATTTGTTCTTTGTGTTTGATCTTTGTTAATTTGATTAATATGTGTCTTGGGGTGTTTCGCCTTGGGTTTATCCTGTTTGGGACTCTCTGGGCTTCTTGGACTTGGGTGGCTATTTCCTTCCCCATTTTAGGGAAGTTTTCAGCTATTATCTCCTCGAGTATTTTCTCATGGCCTTTCTTTTTGTCTTCTTCTTCTGGAACTCCTATGATTCGAATGTTGGGGCGTTTCACATTGTCCCAGAGGTCCCTGAGGTTGTCCTCATTTCTTTTGATCCTTTTTTCTTTTTTCCTCTCTGCTTCATTTATTTCCACCATTTTATCTTCTACCTCACTTATCCTATCTTCTGCCTCCGTTATTCTACTCTTGGTTCCCTCCAAAGTGTTTTTGATCTCATTCATTGCATTGTTCATTTTTAATTGACTCTTTTTTATTTCTTCTAGGTCTTTATTAAACAATTCTTGTATCTTTTCAATCTTTGTTTCCAGGCTATTTATCTGTAACTCCATTTTGTTTTCAAGATTTTGGATCATTTTTATTATCATTATTCTAAATTCTTTTTCAGGTAGATTCCCTATCTCCTCCTCTTTTGTTTGACTTGATGGGCATTTTTCATGTTCCTTTACCTGTTGGGTATTTCTTTGCCTTTTCATCTTGTTTAGATTGCTGTGTCTGGAGTGGGCTTTCTGTATTCTGGAGGTCTGTGGTTCCTTTTTTTGTGGAGGATTTACCCCGTGGGTGGGGTTAGATGATTGGCTTGTCAAGGTTTCCTGGTTAGGGAAGCTTGCGTCAGTGTACTGGTGCATGCAATTTGATTTCTTCTCTTTGGAGAGCAATGGAGTGCCCAGTAATGAGTTTTGAGATGGGTCTATGTGTTAGGTGTGTCCTTGGGCAGCCTGTATGTTGACGTTCACGGCTATGTTCCTGCGTTGCTGGAGAATTTGCGTGGTATGTCTTGCTCTAAAACTTATTGGCTCTTGGGTGGTGGTTGGTTTCAGTGTAGGTATGGAGGCTTTTGGACGGTCACTTATTACTTAAAGTTCCATGTAGTCAGGAGTTTTCTGGTGTTCTCAGGTTTGGGCTTAAGTCTCCTGCCTCTGGATTTCAGTTTTATTCTTCCTGTAGTCTCAGGACTTCTCCAACTATACAGCCCTGATAAGAAAACTTCTAGGTTAATGGCGAAAAGATTCTCCCCCGTTAGTGACACCCAGAGAGGTTCACAGAGTTACATGAAGAAGAGGAGAGGGAGGAGGGAGATAGAGATGAGCAGGAGGAGAAAAAGGGGGACTCAAGAGGAGAGAGACAGATCTACGCAGCTGTCTGTTCCCAGAGTGTTCTCCGTAGCCCAGTCACCTACAAAGATTCACAGAATTGGATTGGGAAGAGAAGGGGAAAGGAGGAAATAGAGGTGTTCTGAGGTAGAAAACAGAGAGTCAAGATTGGGAGAGAATAATCTTCGGTTTAAAAATAGGGCTTCTCTTCTTTTTTTTTTTTGTAAGGTTATAGTGTGTTGAAAATGAAAATTAAGGAGTAGTAGAGGAGTACTAGAGGACTTTAAAAGAAATAAGAGAAAAAGAAAAATAGAAAATAGAAGAGAAAAAGGAAAGAAAAAAAAAGAAGAGGAAAAAAAAGAAAAAAAAGAAAAAAGAAAAAGAAAAAAAAAAATTTTTTTTCCCTAATTAAAAAAATCGTAAAAATCTATGGAAATGAAAGTTAAGGAGTAATGGGGGAGTAATAGGGGATTTTAAAGGAAAATAAAAGAGAAAAAATAAAAAAGAAAAAATAATAAAAAAGAAAAAAATAATAAAAAAGAAAAAATAATAAAAAAGAAAAAAAAAAAGTAAAATTATATCTAGGAGTTTCTCTGGAGCTGTTGCGGTCAGTGTGGTTTCGGCTCAGTTTCAGATAGCTCCTCGTTCCAGCTTACACTTCTCGATATCTACAGGCCTCTTCCGGTTTAGTCGGTGTTTTCTAGAGGGATTTTAATCTGTTGCACCAGTCCCTTCTGAGGCGGTTCCCTTTGTTTATTTGGCTTCTGTTTGCCGGTCTCTTCAGAGCCTCATTTCCGCCCTGACACAGGCGGGCGGAGGTGGACTCTTATTCAGGTAGCTAGTTCTGTAGCTCTGCGAGGCAGGGAGGGGCTGGCTCTGCCAGGAGGGGCTGGCACTGCGGGGAGGGGCTTGCGCCGCAGGGACGGGCTGGGGCTGCGGGGAGGGGCTGACGCTGCTTTCTCCGTCTGCGCTGCTCAGGCTCCCGGCTGTTCTATATGGAGCCCGCCCTGCGCTGCGCGAGGTTCCAGCCCTCGGGTGTTCCACAAAAGCGCGGAGCGAAAAGCTGCGCCTGCTCTCTGTGCCTTCCCCGTCAGAGCGGTCCAGGCAGCCAGGGGCTTGGTGGGCGCACTCTCCCCAGGTGTGGCGCGCCCACTCCCTTCCGCGGACCCAGACTCAGTTTCCGCAGGCGCCAGTCGGGTGCATGCGCCTTCCGCCTTCCGCCCTCCGCGTCCCCAGCCCCAGTCCCCACCCGCGCCGGTCGGGTGTCTGCGCCCTGTGTCTCGCCGCGACCTTCCCCTCCCCCCTGCCTCCTGCCTCTGGCGGGGCTGGGCCAGTCCACAGCCTGTGAGCTCTTCTCTGGACTTTCTCGGTCTCTTTGTTCTGCGAACGGCCGGCAGTGTGTTCAGGCCAGTTAATTTACTCTCTCTCCTTTGCTCTCCCACAGTTCAAGTTGGCACCTCACAGAAGCTCCCTCCGATTGTCCTCAGGGCACTCAGGCCCGGACCCTACTCCAAGCAATGCCGCCTAAGACTCCCTTCCCGGGACGGATCTCTGTCCTTAGCTCTTTTGTCTCACTTTTTATCTTTTATATTTTGTCCTACCTCCTTTCGAAGACAATGGGCTGCTTTCTGGGCACCTGATGACCTCAGCTAGCGATCAGAAGTTGTTTTGCGAAGTTTGCTCTGCGTTCAGTTATTCTTTTGATGAATTTGTAGGAGAGAAAGTGGTCTCCCCGTCCTACTCCTCCGCCATCTTCCTGAAGTATATTTAATTTATAGTGTTAATTTCTACTGTACAGCAAAGTGATTTAGTTATACATATAAATATGTTCTTTTTCATATTCTTTCCCATTATGGTTTATCAGAGGATATTGAATATAGTTCCCTGCACTTCCAGTAGTCATGTATGGATGTGAGAGTTGGACTGTAAAGAAAGCTGAGCATCGAGGAATTGATGCTTTTGAACTGTGGTGTTGGAGAAGACTCTTGAGAGTCCCTTGGACAGCAAGGAGATCCGACCAGTCCATCCTAAAGGAGATCAGTCCACGGTGTTTATTGGAAGGGCTGATGTTGAAGCTGAAACTTGATACTTTGGCCACCTGATGAGAAGAACTGACTCACTGGAAAAGACCCTGATGCTGGGAGGGATTGGGGGCAGGAGGAGAAGGGGATGACAGAGGATGAGATGGCTGGATGGCATCAGTGACTCAATGGACATGAGTTTGGGTAGGCTCAGGGAGTTGGTGATGGACAAGGAGGCCTGGTGTGCTGCAATTCATAGGGTAGTAAAGAGTCGGACACAACTGAGTGACTGAATTGAACTGAACTGAACTATACAGTAGGACCTTGTTGTTTATCAATTCTATATGTAATGATTTACATCTGCTAA
The DNA here is from genome assembly GCF_019320065.1 of Cervus canadensis. Taxonomy (NCBI): domain Eukaryota; kingdom Metazoa; phylum Chordata; class Mammalia; order Artiodactyla; family Cervidae; genus Cervus; species Cervus canadensis. The sequence continues at coordinate 6,950,209 of NC_057392.1, read as the reverse complement.
TCCCAAACTCCTAATTAATCCTTTCCCTACTTCTTTCCTCTTTGGTAACCATAGTTTGGTTTTTATGTCTATTAGTCTGTCTGGGTTTCATAAATAAGTTCATTTATTTCATACTTTAGATTCCACATATAAGAGCTATCATATGGTATTGATATAGCTATGGTACCATGTATCATGGGCTTCCCAGGTGGCACTAATGATAAAGAAGCCACCTGCCAATGTAGAAGACATAAGAGATGCAGGTTCAATCTAGGGTCTGGAAAGTCCCCTGGAGGAGGGCCTGGGAACCAACTTCCATATTCTTGTCTGGGAAATCCCATGAGCACAGGAATCTGGTGGGCTACAGTCCATAGGGTCACAAACAGTTGGACACAACTGAAGCGACTTAGCATGCACGGATGTAACAGATACCATACGGTATTTTTCTCTTTGATTTACTTCCCTTTATATGATAATCTCTAGGTTCATTTCAGTCTTTATTATGGTTGAGTACTATTCCATTGTATATATGTTCCACATCTTGTCTATCTATTCATCTGCCAATGGATATTTAGGTTGTTTCCATGTCTTTCAGCTTGCATTATTGAACTGCCTCTTGGAGCTACTGTGAGGGTAGTCTAAGGAGATAAAGACCAGCAGGAGGCACGTCCACTAATAGAGGGTAAAAGTCAGGACACCTCAAAACTGGTACACACACACACACACACAGGTAAACACACACTCAGACACACTCAGGTTCCTAATTAATACAAGCATACACAGATACACACACACACACATCCATACTCTCACATACTCATGCACACTCACCAAAAACACTCATGAAACACACATTCATATGCACATCCACACACTCCCAGCTAGGCTCAAATACACACATGCACTCACCATTCTTCATCATCATGGAGTTTGAAATGGTTATTTGAGATAGAAGCGCTTCTATTTCCCCACTGCTCTCCTTTCTGCTATGTTAGAAACCAGACAACTGGATAGAAAGTCAGTTATTGCCACCAACTTGATCCTGAGCAGTCCACTGGGCAGCAGGCCCTCTATGGCTCCAACCCAAGGGACCAGTTTTGCAGCAAACTCTAGGCACAGAGGGCTTCCCTCATAGCTCAGTTGGTAAATCATCTGCCTGCAGTACAGAGACCCAGGTTCAATTCCTGGGTTGGAAAGATCCCTTGGAGAAGGAAATGGCAACCCACTCCAGTATTCTTGCCTGGAGAATCCTATGGACAGAGGAGTCTGGCGGGCTACAGTCCATGGATTGCAAGAGTCGGACATGACTTAGCAGCTAAACCACCACCACCACCTACGCCCAGAACTGGTATCTGAGAATCAAGAGGGAAATGTGATTCTCTGCTCTCCTGCTAGAGAAAGTGAGGCAGAAAAAGTGTCTGGGACTTACCCAAGGTCATCCAGAAAGGTCAGAGGTCCAGAACAGAGTTCAGAAGCCAGTTCCCCTGAAACCATGACCAGTCAGGCTTTGAACTGATGTGGCTTGCTCAGTGCCCCCAGGATGAGAGACTTGTTTTTAGTTTCTTAACATTCACTACCATTAATGAATCCTGTAATCAAACTCATTAATTGTGGTTTTCATTATCTATAATGACCCCTGGAATAAGGCCCCTTACCCTGTTCAGAGGGAGTAGCTGTATATTTTGCATCTCATTTATCAAACTTTTATGAAGTAGCAATTATGTGCATGCTTCGTGATCTAGCATGCTCTGAAATTGCTGGGAATGTAATTTTTCTGAGCACTATTTCATTGCTGCCTCTCTGAGTGACAGAAAATGAAACTGAGGGTACAAGGGAAACTCTGCCTTCAGAGAGGAAATTAAAGAACTGCCTGCTTCATGCAGGTTCTCTCCCTGGAAGACCAGTTGCACGGACACTTTCATCTGGACAAAAGGGATCTAAAATTCAGACCCCCACACCCTGCAGGGATACCTCTCTGTGTTACAACACAGGGAGCCCTGAACTACGGCCAAATCGGACCTTCCCTGACCAGCCATCTCTCACTCAGCCCCTCTTTCATTCTCTCCTTCTCATGAGTTTTGAAGGAGCTGAAGAGATGAGGTTTCTAATCACTAAGGATCAATTTCTCCTTCAAAAAGCTAAAAATAGAGCTACCATATGACCCAGCAATCCAACTCCTGGGCATATATCTGGACAAAACCATAATTTGAAAGGATGCGTGCACCCCAGTTTTCATAGAAGCACTACTTACAATAGCCAAGGCATGGAAGTAAACTAAATGTCCAGCAATAGAGGTATGGATAGAGAAGATGTGGTATGTATGTACAATGGAATATTCAGTTCAGTTCAGTTGCTCATTCATGTCTGACTCTTTGCAGCCCTATGGACTGCAGCATGCCAGGCTTCCCTGTCCATCACCAACACCTGGAGTTTGCTCAAACTCATGTCCATCGAGTTAGTGGTGCCATCCAACCATCTGATCCCCTGTTGTCACCTTCTCCTCCTGCCTTCAATCTTTCTCAGCATCAGGGTCTTTTTCAATGAGTCAGTTCTTCACATCAGGTGGCCAAAGTATTGAAGTTTCAGCTTCAGCATCAGTCCTTCCAATGAATATTCAGGACTGATATCCTTTAGAATAAACTTGTTGGATCTCCTTGCAGTCCAAGGGACTCTTAAGAGTCTTCTCCAACACCACAGTTCAAAAGCATCGATTCTTCAGTGCTTAGCTTTCTTTATAGTCCAACTCTCACAACCATACATGACTACTGGAAAAATCATAGCTTTGACTAGATGGGCTTTGGTTGGCAAAGTAATGTCTCTGCTTTTTAATATGCCGTCTGGGTTGGTCATAGCTTTTCTTCCAAGGAGCAAGCATCTTTTAATTTCATGGCTGCAGTCACCATCTGCAGTAATTTTGGAGCCCCCCCAAAATAAAGTCTGTCACTGTTTCCATTGTTTCCTCATCTATTTGCCATAAAGGGACCAGATGCCATGATCTTAGTTTTCTGAATGTTGAGTTTTAGGTCAACTTTTCACTCTCCTCTTTGACTTTCATCAAGAGGCTCTTTAGTTCTTCACCTTTTGCCATAAGGGTGGAATCATCTGCATATCTGAGGTTATTGATATTTCTCCTGGCAATCTTGATTCCAACTTGTGCTTCATCAAGCTCAGCATTTTGCATGATATACTCTGCATATAAGTTGAAGAAACAGGGTGACAATATACAGCCTTGATGTACTCCTTTCCAGATTTGGAACCAGTCTGTTGTTCCATGTCTGGTTCTCACTGTTGCTTCTTGACTTGCATACAGATTTCTCAAGAGGCAGGTCAGGTGGTCTGGTATTCCCATCTCTTTAAGAATTTTCCACAGTTTGTTGTGATCCACACCGTCAAGGGCTTTAGTGTAGTCAATAAAGCAGAGGTAGATGTTATTCTGGAACACTGTTGCTTTTTTGATGATCCTACTCAGTCATAAAAAGGAATGACGTGCCATTTGCAGAGACACTGATGAACTGATAGATTGTCATACAGAGTGAAGTAAGTCAGAAAGAGAGAAACAAGTATTGTATTGTGTAACATTGCTTACAAGTGGAATCTAGGAAAATAGCACAGATAAACTTATTTGCAAAGCAGAAATAGCATCACAAAAGCAAAGAACAAACCTATGCTTACTTATGGCGGGTGTGGGAGGAATTGGAAGATTGGGATTGACATATATACACTGCTGCTGCTGCCGCCAAGTCACGTCAGTCGTGTCTGACTCTGTGAGACCCCATAGACGGCAGCCCAACAGGCTCCTCTGTCCCTGGGATTCTCCAAGCAAGAATACTGGAGTGGGTTTCCATTTCCTTCTCCAATGCATGAAAGTGAAAAGTGAAAGTGAAGTTGCTCGGTCATGTCCCACTCTTAGCGACCCCATGGACTGTAGCCTACCAGGCTCCTCTGTCCATGGGATTCTCCAGGCAAGAGTACTGGAGTGGGTTGCCATTGCCTTCTCTGATATATACACTACTATGTATAAAATGAGCTTTCCAGGTGGCACTAGTGGTAAAGAATCTGCCTACCAGTGCAGTAGATATAAGAGTCATGGGTTTGATCCCTGGGTCAGGAAGATTCCCTGGAAGGAATGGCAATCCACTCCAGGATTTTGCCTAGAGAATCCCATGGACAGAGGAGCCTGGAAGGCTATAGTCCATAGGGTTGCATAGAGTCAGACATGACTGAAGCAACCTCACATATGCATGCATGTATAAAATAGATAACTAACGAGAATCTCCTGTATAACTCTAGAAAGTCTACTCAATGGTCTGTGGTGACCTACATGAGAAGGAAATCTAAAAAACAGTGGATATATGTTTATGTACAACTGATTCACTGTATAGCAGAATCTAGCACAATATTGCAAAGCAAGTATATTCCAATAAAAATTAATAAAAGAATTAATAAAAGATTAATAAAAGAATCATTTTGCATTTTTTCTGAGCACCCCTGGGGGTCTCCTATGTCAAGCCTCTGCCAACTACTGTTCTGTTAACTTTTTTGAGAAGCCATTTTGTTTCTTTTCCTCTGACCAATCATTCTCCATGTGTGACCCTTCAATGACCAGCAGCATCAGTATCTTCTGGGAATTTTTAGATATGCAAGTCCTCAGGTCCCAGCCCAAGACACACTGAACCAGAAACTCTAGAGGGTGGGGCCCAGGGACCTGGTTTTAATAAGCCCTCTAGGGAATTCTGATGCTTGATCCAGTTTGAAAACCAAGCTGCAGATGAGGGGAGAAAGAGACAGCCAGGGAATCAGCCCAGGGAGCATTTTTTCAGAACTGGTCTCGGCTCCTTGATGAGGGAGAAAACTGTGCTGTGAGCAGCCTTCTTGGGCAGGAGGGAAGAAATCTGAGCACTTGGGTCATGTTGGGACCTGGGAGGGTGTGGGAGTGGGGGTGGGGGGTGGGCAGGTAGGCAGTGATGGGTCCCCTGTCCTTGGCAGTTTGTGAGGTGCTCACCAAGAGCACTGCCTGACCCAATGGCAGGCACAACTTTGCCGCATGTTGTAATATTGTAGGGACTTTTAAAAATTTCTGATGCCTGACTCCCATCTCCAGATGTTCTGATTTAATTGATACAGGGGGTGACCTGAAGATTGGAATTTTTAAAATTCCCCAATACTTCTTGTTGTTGTTCAGTCTCTCAGTTGTGTCTGACTTTTGCGACCCCATAGACTGCAGTGTGCCAGGATTCCCTGTTCCCCATCATCTCCCAGAGTTTGCTCAAACTCATGTCCATTGAGTCTATGATGCCATCTAACCATCTCATCCTCTGTTGCCCCCTTCTACTCTTGCCCTCAATCTTTCCCAGCTTCAGGATGTTTTCCAGTGAGTCTGCTCTTTGCATCAGATGGCCAAAGTATTGGAGCTTTGGCTTCAGCATCAGTCTTCCAATGAATATTCAGGGTTGATTTCCTTTAGGATTGACTGGTTTGATCTCCTTGCTGTCCAAGGGACTCTCAAGAGTCTTCTCCAGAGCCACAGTTTGAAAGCATCAATTCTTTGGTGCTCTGCTTTCTTTGTGGTCCAACTCACATTTATACAAGACTTCTAGAAAAACCATAGCTTTGACCATGTGGACCTTTGTCTGCAAAGTGATATGTCTTCTTTTTAATATGCTGCCTAGGTTTGTCATAGCTTTTCTTCCAAGGAGCAAGCATCTTTTAATTTCATGACTGCAGCCAAGTGCTTCTAATGTTCAGAAAGCTTGGGAACCAGGGGTTTAATTAGGAAGATTGGGTGCCTTAGTGGTGAGGCTTCAGGCTGTGGGGAAGGTAGGTGCAGGAGGCATTTAGCTATCTTTCTTGTGCCTGTCAGATTTTTATGAAATTTGGGAGGTCACCTACTCTGTTTAAAAGCTGGTCTTGGGACTTCCCTGACAGTCCAATGGTTAAGAATCTACCTTCTAATGCAGGGGGTGCAGGTTTGATTCTTGGTCAGAGAACTAAGATCCCCTTTGCCAGGGAGCAACTAAGCCAGCATGCCATAACTAGAGAGTCCCAGCCACAGCTAGAGTAAGCCCGCACACTGCAATGAAGATCCCGTGTGTCAAAACAAAGGCTTAGTGCAGCAAAATAAGTAAATAAATAATAAATAAAAAAATATGATCTTTGTGGTCAGAGTTGCCCAAGATAAATGCATGGGCACACAGAGTGGAGAGTCCAGACAAATCATGACTTTTCCAAGGCAAAAAAAACCCCACCGCTGCTCTGCTGGTTCACTGGGTTTTGAAAGTGCCACACCCGTTCAGACCAGGTTCCTTCGGGAACACACCTGTACTGGAGATACCCTGACAGCAGGACAGCTGCAGTGTCCCCAGGTGTCCCCAATGACTTGCGGGTTCCTGTCCTCCCTTCTCAGTGACAGGGCAGAACCCTGAGAAGAATGAAGGCTCTGGGGTACCACTGGGCTGGCTTGTGCCCTACCCTTTCACTTCCCCAGCTCTGGACCTCTCATTGTGGACATGGGAGTGATAACGCCTCTCCCATGTGTCTGATGTGGGGATGATAAATATAGCACCTAATACCTGGCCTGTTCCTCCACATCTCTGTGCCATATATCCCCTTGCTCTCAGACTGGTCTTACCTGAGAAGCTCATCCCCACCAAAGTGTGGGTAGTGAGGTTTCACCTGAGCACGCATTGAAAACACCTAGGGAGGTAAAATGCTCATGCTTGAGTTCTTATCCAGGGATGCTGATGTCATTGGCCTGGTGTTGTCTGGGTTCTGGACTTTAAAAATCTCCCTAGATGTTACTAGGGCACATTCCGGTTTACAGAATAAATGATGACTCTCCAGGGTGGGCTCCATGGTGCTTCGATGTTTGAATCAGGACCCAGGGAACCCTCGCCCAGAGGGGCATGTAAAGGCAGTTTGGGCTCTGAGGCAGGCCAGAGAGACAGGTGGTTGAAAAGAAGGTGCTTCATGGCATTCCATCCCACCTCCCCTGCCTCCCTAGATGCCCCTGCCTTGGCCGAGGCATCTGAGGCCAGTTGGATGCCCGACTCCCTGCCTGCTCTCACATTCCTTCAGCAGCCTCAGCAGTCAGCTTTGCCCAGGACTGGTCCTGAAAGGTGGGAGGTGCTCACACACCTATGTCCATCAGAGTTCCCCTTGCCCTGCCAAGTCTTCTCTTCCCAGCTGCCCAATACCACCCCTCCCTGGGGAGAGAGGCACTGCTTCTTTTGTTTCTCCATATCAGACTTCTCTCTGATGCTTCGTTTCTGACTCTAGGAGAACTGAGTTTATTTAGACCAGGTGGTCCAAAGCCACAGGGTGACATGAGGAAGGACGGTGGTTTAGAGGCCTCCCTACGGTAAGGTGATATGGCTAGGCCACACCATGGGATACCATACATACCTTGTGGGTGGTGGAGGTCGAGGGCAGTTTAAAATGAGAATGAACTGCTGTGAAGGAAGAAGTAGCTTGGGAAAAACTCTTAGCACTGAGTGTTGGCTGGGACACAGGTGTCAAGGTAACCGTCCAAATCCAACAGAGAGAGAGAAAGAGAGAGAGGGCATTTTACTGAAGTGGCTGGTTCTCTCCCATTCATTGTCTTCCCAGAGAAAGCACTGCTTAGCTCAAACCACCTATGTTATGACCAAGGAGAGGTGGGTACATCATGCAATCTGGATATATAACCGTGCTTTAAAATGAAAGCATGCCTGTCCCTGAGTGAGGCTTGGAGGTTAGCTTATTTCAACCTTTGAATATCCAAAGGGGTCATGTCCATAGGCCTTAGTGCCCACAAGCCAAACACTCCCAGTTAACTCAATCATGTGCACTAGATGACCCATTTGTTCTGCTGTGCCCAGAACTTGGCCCAATCCTGGCACACAGCACACATACGGGGAGGAAGAATGCTTCAGCCATGCAAGGACAGTAATAAGATGGCAAGGCCATTGGCCAGACAATCGTTATTGAGCCTCCCAGGTGGCTCAGTGATAAAGAAACTGCCTGCCAATGATGGAGACGTGGGTTCGATCCCTCGGTCAGGAAGATCCCCAGAACGAAATGGCAAGCCACTCCAGTATTCTTGCCTGGGAAATCTCATGGACAGAGGAGGCTGGCAGGCCACAGTCCATGGGGTCTCAAAGAGTTGGACACGACTGAGCGACAGAGCACACAAGCAAGCACACCTGCCTTGTGCTGGTTACCGGGCTAAGACAGTGAACAAAAGCAGACTGTTTTGTGAATTTATAAATCCTCCTTTACAGGTAATTGGTAGCATAATATACATTTTCTCTACCTCGATGAAGGAAATTGAAGAGAATACAAAGAAATGTATCCTGTGCTTACCTATTGAAAGAATTTATATTAAAAGGTCCACACTATCCAAAGCAATTTGTCCAAACAGATTTAATGCAATTCCTAGCAAAATACTCATGACATTTTTCTCAGAACTAGAACAAATAATTCTGAACTTTGTATTAAACCACAAAAGATCATGAGGGGGGAGGCGGGCAGTAGGTGATCATCATGCAATGCAGGTTTTTGGGTGGAGTCAAGTCTGGAATTAGGGAAGGCTCTAAGGAAGGGATTTTTAAAATGAGATATGGAGTAGGAATTAACTGGGTTAACAGTGGGGTCTGAGTTTTCCTGCAGCTTCTGTGAAGGCTCTGAGGTGGGACGAAGAGTGGTTCATTTCCTTTCTGTGGCTGGAGCGCAGACAGTGGAGGAGAGAGTTGGGAATGACACTGTCAGAGGTGGGGACCACACCTGGAATAGTCCGTAAGGCCATGGGTTAGGAGTTGGGTCTTTATCACTTCTATTGTGGAGGTATTCCTGTGCTAGGCTAGACATTTGCTCTCACTATAATCCCTCAGTCTTCTGGAACAGGAGGCAAGTCAATTTGTAAAATTACTGGCCCCCAGGTGATTCTTCTGTACTCTCAAATTTTAGAATCATGGATTAAATAAATGTGAGGTTGCAAGTTAACCTAATTAAGAGACCTAATTCCTTTTAGGCTCCATCCATGGGACAGTGCTGCACCCATCTCTCAGGAGAGGGTGGGGTTGTAGCCTCCGGGACCCAGTCAAGGGCGGTTCTCTGGAGAGAGGGTTCAGTTCAGTTAAGTTGCTCAGTCATGTCTGACTCTTTGCAACCCCATGAAATGCAGCACACCAGGCTTCCCTCTCTATCACCAACTCCCAGAGCTTGCTCAAACTCATGTCTATTGAGTCTGTGATGCCATCCAACCATCTCATCCTCTGTCATCCCCTTCTCCTGCTTTCAGTCTTTCCTAGCATCAGGGTCTTTTCCAATGACTCAGTTCTTCACATCAGGTGGCCAAAGTATTGGAGTTTCAGCTTCAACAGCAGTCTTTCCAATGAATATTCAGGACTGATTTCCTTTAGGATGGACTGGTTGGATCTCCTTGCAGTCCAAGGGACTCTCAAGAGTCTTCTCCAGCACCTCGGTTCAAAAGCATCAATACTTCAGTGCTCAGCTTTCTTTATAGTCCAACTCTCACATCCATACATGACTACTGGAAAAACCATAGTGTTGGACCTTGGTCGGCAAAGTAATGTTTTTAATATGCTGTCTAGGTTTGTCATAACTTTTCTTCCAAGGAGCAAGTGTCTTTTAATTTCGTGGTTGCAGTTGCCATCTGCAGTGATTTTGGAGTCCAACAAAATAAAGTCTGTCACTGTTTCCATTGTTTCCCCATCTATTTGCCATGATGCAATGGGACCTGATGCCATGATCTTAGTTTTGTTGAATGTTGAGTTTTAAGCCAAACTTTTCACTCTCTTTCACTTTCATCAACAGGCTCTTTAGTTCTTTGCTTTCTGCCATAAACGTGGTGTCATCTGCGTACCTGAGGTTATTGATATTTCTCCTGGCAATCTTGATTCCAACTTGTGCTTCATCAAGCTCAGCATTTTGCATGATGTACTCTGCATATAAGTTGAAGGAACAGGGTGATGATACACAGCCTTGATGTACTGTTTTCCAGATTTGGAGCCAGTCTGTTGTTCATGTCTGGTTCTCACTGTTGCTTCTTGACTTGCATACAGATTTCTCAGGAGGCTGGTCAGGTGGTTTGGTACTCCCATCTCTTTAATAATTTTCTGCAATTTGTTGTGATCCACACAGTCAAAGGCTTTGGCATCGTCCATAATGCAGAAGTAGATGTTTTTCTGGAATTCTCTTGCTTTTTTGATGATCCAGTGGATGTTGACAATTTGATATCTTGTTCCTCTGCCTTTTCTAAAGCCAGCTTGAACATTTGGACGTTCACGGTTCATGTCCTGTTGAAGCCTGGCTTGGAGAATTTTTAACATTACTTTGCTAGCCTGTGAGGTGAGTGCAATTGTGTGGTAGTTTAAACATTCTTTGGCATTGCCTTTCTTTGGGATTGAAATGAAAACTGACCTTTTCCAGTCCTGTGGCCACTGCTGAGTTTTCCAAATTTGCTGGCATATTGAGTGCAACACTTTAATAGCATCATCTTTTAGGATTTGAAATAGCTCAACTGGAATTCCATTACCTCTACTAACTTTGTTTGTAGTGATGCTTCCTCAGGCCCACTTGACTTTGCATTCAAGGATGTCTGACTCTAAGTGAGTGATCACACCATCGTGGTTGTCTGGGTCCCGAAGATCTTTTTTGTACAGTTCTTCTGTGTATTGTTGCCACCTCTTCTTAATATCTTCTGCTTCTGTTAGGTCCATACCATTTCTGTCCTTTGTTGTGCCCATCATCTTTGCATGAAATGTTCCTGTGGTATCTCTCATTTTCTTGAAGAGATCTCAAGAGAGAGACGGTTGTCCTGAGCCATTAGCAGTCTACACTCACCGCAGCAGGGATGGGTACAACCTCCCACCTCCTGGGCTGATTGCAATCCTATATTCTAGAGCCAGATGGAGCCATGTCTCCTTTCATATGCCATACCTTTATCCTCTCAGAAAGGAGGGACCACTTCCTTTGTGGGACCACAGCCATCACTTGGGGTGGTCCTGGGATGGGGGTGGTCACCTTTGAGGAAGGGTCCTTCTTGGTTCCTGAGAACTAGGATGGGACAGCTCAGGGTCTAGATTTCTGTAAAGGAAGAATTCCAGCACAGCAGGAAAGGAAATGATGCTGGGGGACCTGGGGCTCCCAGCACATGACACACAGTAGGGAGTGCCTCTGCCTGGGGCCAGGGAAAGACCAGGATGTGGAGACAGGGCCTTGGGCTCTAGTCTGGGCCATCCTGTTAGCCCACCGGATGAGGCCTCCATCATGGAACTTGCCATGCGGTCTCCTCTATTGTTACTGGCTGTTATCAAATCTGTGCCACTTTTGTTGATTGGCTGTGCTTTCTTTTAATTGGTCGGCTGTGATTTGGAGCAGTACACTTATGGGATCTATTGAAAATAGTCCCATGGTTGCTTGGTGGTGCAGCCATGGCTGATAGAGAGGATCAGGTCTGATAATTATATCCTTGGCTGGATGGTCTTGAAGATCTCTTCCAGCTCAGGCCTACAGAGAACTCACCATGAAATGTTCCCAGACTTGGCCCGAACACATTCTTCTTCCCTTTCTTTCTGCTCAGGAAGTTTTTTGGTTTTGCTTCTTCTTTCCTATTCAGGCCCATTGGCAAGTACAAAATACTTACATAATGATTGTTATGTTTTTATTCTAATATACTATTGATAGATCAATTTCTCACATAACTACTTCACTCCTTATATAAATTATAAGTTCCTCAAGGGCAAGTTGTCTGGTTGCCCTACATTCCCTAGGAGGCTTCCTACATAAATGGCCTTTAATATTAAAGTCTGTTGAAGAGGATATAGACAGGCCTCTACAATTTGATTGTTTTCTCCGATCACTGTTAATTTTGAAGTGCTTGGCACTCAGTTGGTTCTGGCCTTCAAACTCAATTTGTAATTTGGGCCATCATAATGGATGCTGTTGGTGCCCTGACAAGCTCCCCTTCACCAGGCAGGTACTCACCCTAACTTGTCCCCCTCCCAGTGCTGTGAGTGTTGGCTGCCCATGGGTCATAACCACTGTTCTCCAGGGAATTGTCCTCAGCTTAAAGGGAACCACACTGTCCAGGAGGTCCCACCAGGACTGTCTACCAAAGACTGACAGACTCTGGTCTAGGGGGTGAGTATACAAAAGGCCTGGAGAAGGCAATGGTGCCCCCTCTCCACTGTTCTTGCCTGGAGAATCCCCGGAACAGGGGAGCCTGGTGGGCTGCATCTATGGGGCCACACAGAGTTGGACATGACTGAAGCGACTTAGCAGCAGCAGCAGCATAAAAAAAGTCTACGCCCTTGGCTCAAGGAGGGACTGGCTCTCTGAAACAATCTGTGCTCCAGTGTGCTCCATGGGATCAGGCTGAAGCCAGACTCCAGCTGAGACCACAGCTTGCTGGGCTCTTCCCCTGCCCTCTGTGCCTCCCTCACTCCTCTCCCCCTGAGAATATAGCCCAGTAAAGACCCCATCTCAGGGTTCTGCTTCTAGGGAGCATAATCCCAAACAATGATGTTTGCATTTTATTCTGATTTGACTTAATTTAATCCATCAGGGGAAAAATGATCTATTCAGTCAACCTGTGTTGCTAGTTCTGGGTCAGAATCTTTGGAAGATTTAATTTAAAAAAAGGTCTTATCAACCCATGTATAGATCTTTCAGCAGCATGGTTTTTCAGATGACTTGTAGTTTCTTTTCATTCTGGAGGTGATCCAGGAAGTTCAATATTTCTGCATTTTCCAACGTGAACCTCCCAGGCAGCCTCCTCTGTGTAGATCTCACTCCCAAATTCTTGGGTCACCAAACTTATTTTCCCCAATATGGTCACTTTTGTGAATTTTCTGAGTTGTAAATTAGGACTCATGGTAAAAATGGAGCAGAATATTTTGAATCTAGATTTTCCAGGCAAATCCAGGGTATGCTGTCATGATGAGCTCTGCTCCTCAATGCAGACAAGCTGCTGATGAGTGGGCTCAAGTTGGGGTCCCCTAAGGAAGTGATGGGTTTCCAGCTCCGGGGCAGAAGTATGGGACTGATTTCTGGGGGAGCTGGGTCCTTTGGGTCCCCCTGTCTGCAGGACCTGAAACTGGATTGCCTGGATCGAAGTTACACATTGGAAGAGAAGTGGGTTTGGAGCATGGCGTAGTGGCGAGGGCATGGGACCCTCAAGGAGGTTGTGTTAGCTATGTGAACAGGTTCAACTACTTAACCTTCTTGAGTGAGCCCCGGTCCTTATCTGTAAGAATGGGGATGATGACAGTACCTAACTCAGTGGGTCATTGGGAAGATGAAAAGTGGTAAGGGCTTGGTAAGGGTTACCCTGATGATGCTCAGAGCTTTTGTTTTCCACTCATTTCTTATACTGGTCCTTATGAGGTCTGTAAATGGGAATCACATATCTTTGGGAGACCTCATATACTATAAATCTGACCATCACTACCAGCCTTTCCAAGGGCAGGCATGGCTTAGATGGTGTAGGTATGAATGAGTAGAGATGGGGAACACCCCCAACCCAACCAAGAAGCAGTCAGGTTTAGAAGCTGAAGAGGACCAGGAAGATTGGCACCTTGGGGTAACCAACGGGGTCGCATGGTCTGGGGTCGGATCCTAGTCCACCCCTCTCCCTAACTCTGGTAACTTGGACAACTAACAGATATTTTCTGAGCCTCTGTTTTCATTTTCTTTTTTTCATTTATTTTTATTAGTTGGAGGCTAATTACTTTACAATATTGTAGTGGTTTTTGCCATACATTGGCATGAATCAGCCATGGATTTACATGTGTTCCCCATCCCGATCCCCCCTCCCACCTCCCTCCCCGTCCCATCCCCCTGGGTCTTCCCAGTGCACCAGCCCTGAGCACTTGTCTCATGCATCCAACCTGGGCTGGTGATCTGTTTCACACTTGGTAGTATACTTGTTTCAATGCTATTCTCTCAGAACCTCCCACCCTTGCCTTCTCCCACAGAGTCCAAAAGTCTGTTCTGTACATCTGTGTCTCTTTTTCTGTTTTGCACATAGGGTTATCATTATCATCTTTTTAAATTCCATATATATGCGTTAGTATACTGTAGTGGTGTTTATCTTTCTGGCTTACTTCACTCTGTATAATGGTGAACCTCCGTTTTCTACTGTAAGATGGGGTAATATGGACCCTGCAGATAAGAATCTGTGCTGCTGTAAATAAGACCCCTGATGTTAGTAGGTTCTTGGTAGTCAGCACTGCTGTGTTTCTGGGTCAAACTCTCTAGGCTGGTTTTGTCTGCAGCCATACTCCTCCCTGTCCAGCCCCGCATGCTGCTCACAAAGCCCTTGATCCTGAATGACGAGGCTACGAAGTTCCCTCCATGGTGGGTTGACGGATGAGGATCCAGTTTACACAGAATGGGGCCTGCTTTGGGTCTCTGAAGCCTGTTGAGCCCACGTGGCCCACTGCCTGGGGGTTGGCATTGCCGACAGTGATTGGATTCCCTGTGCATTCCTCCATAGCCAGCCCAGGAGGGGAACAGCCCGGTGGAATGCAGGCAGACACTCAGCCCTGCTCTCTTGCCCCGAGGGCTGAGCAGCTGCTCTCCAATTAAGCATCCTGGTTCAGACAAGGCCACTGACTCTGAGTTCACCTACATAAATATACCTCTTCAGGAATGCTGGGGACTTCACACAGGCCTCACATGGTTTCCCTTAGAGCTTCTGAGTTTCAGAAGCTTTCTCTGATCCCACAGTGGTAGCTTTGGGTGCTGGAGTACTAGCTGTGCTGTCTGAGCTGGAAGGGCATACAGTGTTTCCCCATCAGTTAAACTACAGCTGGCCGTGGGGGAAGCTTCCTCACTGGGGAGTGGGTTATCCTTTGGAAAGCTGTCATGACTTTATATTTTCCAACTTGCTTCTTCACTCTCAATATCCAGAGGCCCCTTTCCCTGGTCTGAGTTCCCTTACACCAAGGGTCAGAAAATTATGGTCCATGGGCCAAACATGACCCACCACCTGTTTTTCTTTTTCCCATTAAGAATTAGTGCTTTATTTCTTTGTAAAATTATTTATTAAGAATATTTTGATCAATGTTTGCATTTTCCTATTATCATGTAATGCACAATACCAGGAAAGTATCTCCTCAAGGCCTTGAAGGGTATTTATACTCCTTTCCAAAAGTTTGGACCAGTTTCCACCATTTTATTCTTCACGATTTCAAATGCCATGAAAAATCTCCATGAGTTTCTTTAATGCCACCACCTGGTTTTTTAAATAAAGTTTTATTAGAACATGACTGTGCCCATTTGTGTACAAATCATCTATGGCTGCTTTCCTACTATGCCAGCAGAGCAGAGTAGTTGTAACAGATACCATATGGCTATAAAACCTAAACATTGACAGTCTAGCTCTTTACAGAAAAAATTTGCCTACCTCTTCCCTATAGCATCTAGGCAGACTAGTACCAGATCCTATGCTGGCACTGGTTGGAACTGGAATTGGTTCAGGGAGTGAATGAGTCAGAACTTCCCTTCTGACAAAAAGTCCCTTCTCCTGGGAAATATCATAAACATCTGACAGAGGAATCCTGAAGGTTACATAACACAGGTTTTCCAAGGCATGTTCTACGGAACTTTAGTTCTGTAAGATGCCCCCAGAGGGTTTAGAGGTCAAAGATGTTTGAGAAACACAATCCTTAAATTAACCTCTTCTTAAAGAGATACAATGTATCAGTTCAGTTCAGTTCAGTTCAGACAGTCCTCAGTCATGTCCGACTCTTGGTGACCCCATGGACTGCAGCACGCCAGGCCTCCCTGTCCATCACCAATTTCCGGAGTTTACTCAAACTCATGTCCATTGAGTCGGTGATGCCATCCAACCATCTCATCCTCTGTCATCCCCTTCTCATCCCGGCTTCAATCCTTCCCAGCATCAGGGTCTTTTCAAATAAGTCAGCTCTTCACATCAGGTAGCCAAAGTATTGGAGTTTCAGCTTCAACACCTGTCCTTCCAATGAATATTCAGGACTGATTTCCTTTAGGATGGACTGGTTGGATCTCCTTGCAGTCCAAGGGACTCTCAAGAGTCTTCTTCAACACCACAGTTCAAAAGCATCAATTCTTCAGTGCTCAGCTTTCTTTATAGTGCAACTCTCACATCCATACATGACCACTGGGAAAACCATAGCCTTGACTAGACAGACTTTGGTTGGCAAAGTAATGTCTCTGCTTTTTAATATGCTGCCTAGTTTGGTCATAACTTTTCTTCCAAGGAGTAAACTTCTTTTTAATTTCATGACTGCAATCACCATCTGCAGTGATTTTGGAGCCCAAAAAAGTAAAGTCTGCCACTGTTTCCACTGTTTTTCCATCTTTTTGCCCTGAAGTGATGGGACCTTATGCCATGATCTTAGTTTTCTGAAAGTTTAGTTTTAAGCCAACTTTTTCACTCTCCTCTTTCACTTTCATTGAGAGTCTCTTTAGTTCCTCTTCACTTTCTGCCATAAGGGTGGTGTCATCTGCATATCTGAGGTTATTGATATTTCTCCTGACAATCTTGATTCCAGCTTGTTCTTCATTCAGCCTAGCATTTCTCATAATGTACTCTGCATATGAGTTAAATAAGCACGGTGACAATATACAGCCTTGACGTACACTAGTATATTAATGGCTATGAGGAATCCTATGGGTGACAGTCCTATTTACTTTGTTCTACCATGTATCTCTAATGGAAACTGGTCAGAGAATATATTTTATGTGTGTACCCCAATTATAGCCATAGAATCTAGAAACAGATTTGGGAAACAACGGTCTAAGAGAAAAAGTCAACTTCATGGATTTGGGAAATTATTTGTTATTTCCAGCAGCCTCTCATCTCATTCTAGAAAAGGGTGGAAAGACCATTGGTGTAGCTTTTAACTGGTACTAAATCACTTTTGTGGGTATTGCAGAATCTGGGGTCTCCAGAGTTTAGGGAGGGGCATAAGCATCAGCATTATAGATGGTGAAATCATCAGAAATCATTTGGGGCCTTCTTTCTCCTCATCTCTCCTGTACTGGGCCAAAGTCAGTATCATCCACAGGGAAGAAACCTGCCTGTGTCAGGTTATCTCATACTTCAGGTATGGAGAAGCATGGGCATCTGGAAGGCAGGCAGCCCCACCAGAGACCCCAGAGTATGGCCTGAGCCACACACATGTGCAGCCATTCTTAACCATCTCCCCCGCTCACAGACTGGCAGGAGTGACTAGGAATGGGGAGGAATATACACATCTGAGTGGTACTTCTGACTGAAGTTTAGGGTTGGAGTTCCTACTTTGGGCCAAGGATACAGAGTCCCTCAAGGAGCTTACAGTCTAGTGGGAGAGGAAGACCCATAAGCCACTGCAGCATTCCATCGTGGCTGCCAGACCCTGATGTGTGCTGCTCTCCAGGAGACCTCTTAAGATCCTGAGTCAGTAAAACGAGAAGTCACCCTCTCAGAAGCCAGAGAGAGTGGGACCAAGGTAGGAAAGTGACGGGAACATACTGAAACATTCGAACAAGGTCTGGAGAAGGAATTTCAGTTCAATTCACCACTGTGGACTGAGACCTTGTCTCTTAGGAGGTTAGATGTAAGCTACAGATTTATGCAGTAGAAAATAAACAAATCTGCAGAGCAGAATTAAACCCCTTCAGAAAAAGACAAGAACACCTAACAAGTAATTCTAAACATCTGAATGAAGCAGCAATTTCTTGTTTATATGATCAGAACAGAAAGACTTTTTAAAGGGAAAATAATTAAATGATGGAAAGACTGTGGGAGCTTGGCCATGTCCCACTCTGCTGATGGGTACGAACATTGCTGTGACATTTCTGTATGCCACATGAGCCTCCAGAATGCTGCTACCTTTTGACCAGATGGTGTCATTTCTTGAAATCTGTCTAAGGGAATGATCAGAAGTGGAGAAGAAAAAGCTTTATGAACAGAGATATTCGTGCAATATAATTTATAATATGGAAACAATGGAAGCCATCTAAATGTTCAACAAGGTGGGTAGTAGATTGAGCCCCTCATACAATAGAGTATTTTACAGAATGTAAAATGATACTTACAGAGGTGTTTTTTAGTAATAAAATTCTTTTGATACAGCATTAAATGAAAAATGCATAAGTGTTTATAGAGAAATATCTTTACCACTTATATATATGCATGATGTTATAATGTTACAAATATATGTGTATTCATGGTGGGATGATGAGTAATTTTAAGGTTTTTTTTCTAGTATGCATTTTCCAGATTTTCTACAATGATCATATACCATATTTTTAATCAGTTTATTTGAGCCACTTTAGCATTCCAGGGGGAGAAGGTAATGGCACCCCACTCCAGTACTCTTGCCTGGAAAATCCCATGGACGGGGGAGCCTGGTAGGCTACAGTCCATGGAGTCGCTAAGAGTCGGACACAACTGAGCGACTTCACTTTCACTTTTCACTTTCATGCGCTGGAGAAGGAAATGGCAACCCACTCCAGTATTCTTGCCTGGAGAATCCTAGGGATGGGAGCCTGGTAGGCTGGCCTCTGTGGGGTCGCACAGAGTCGGACACGACTAATGTGACTTTGCAGCAGCAGCAGCAGCATTCCAGGGAAGGGAAAGAACATTAGCCTGGAGTAATTGGAAGATGCTTCCTGACAGAGCAGAACATTGAGAGAGGCTCTCTGTGAAATGCCCAGCGCTGCTGCTAGAGGTAGATCAGGTGGGCTTACTCTTCCCACTCGACAGCTGGGGAGCCTAAGACCTGTGGGTACGGCCTTGCTCAAGGTCACTCCTGGCATTAGCAGTCAGGATGATAACCCACCGCCGGATTCCAGGCACGTGGGTTTTTCATTAGGCCCAGCTGCCTGGTAACAGGAGGAGCCTGTGGGCATCTGCTCATTATCTCTCAGCCCTCGCCCTCTGATTATCAGAAGTGGATTGTTTATCTGGTGTGACTCTTCGGAGGCCACCCTGGGTCAGCTGCCCCTGGCCAGGCTGCCTTGCTCGCTCACATCTCTGAATCATGGGGATACAGTTTGGAGCTGACAGCATTTGGGAGTGCACTCCTCTGGGTTCACTGAGACTGTCACCTCCAGTGCAGTGAACACAGAACAGGTAACATGCTCCACCTGTCAGCAGTGTCCCAAGCTGGGGGGACTCTGCAGCCCTTCAGGGTCTTCCAAAAGTGGTTATCATTTGAGCAGCACTTAATGAGAACATGCAGTCTGGGTTCTTTGTGGGTTTCCTGAGGAAAAGCAGCAGCAGAGGCTGGTACCAGGAAGTAGAATTTGGAGTGAAAAGCCTACAGAGAAAGAGTGATGACTCAGTGTCAAGAACAGGAACTTCAGTGCAGACAGACTTGGCTTTGAGTCTTACCTCAGTCTCCCAGCTGAGGTTCCTTGACCAAGTCACTGAATCTCAGCCTCAATTTTCCTCATCTGTCAAGTGGGCATGATGATACCAACTTCACAGGTAGCATTAAACAATCTGGCAATGGTGTTCCACAAATGTGTTATTATGGCTAGTGACAAAGATGATTTTAAAATAAACTTGACTACTTACCTTTGAATTCCCAGATGGCACTAGTGGTAAAGAATCTGCCTGCTAATGCAGGAGACATAAGAGATGTAGGTTCAATCCCTATGAGAGAGTCAATTCCTAGGCAGATTGATAAAAAGCCCAGAGGTCCCCAAAGAGAGAGGGGTCTGGAATTCTCAAGGAGGAAGAATGGACAAACTTATCCCCCCCTCTACATTCCTTAGGATTCTATAACAATAATGTATCCTGTTTGAGGACAGTCTCTGGAAAAAACCTTCTGGCTAATTCCTGTTATCTTAAAGTGTAAATTATGGGAGTAGGTCTAGTGAGGTCTTTACAACCTCCAGACATTCTTTTGATTCATTGTAATAACTAATTGAAGAGTATATAACTCCATTGCTAACACTAGCAAGGGGGTACTCTTTCTGCCCCCTTCTGATGTCTATGTCAGAAGCTTTCTGACACCTTTTTATACTTCAATAAAACTCTATTGCACAAAAGCTCTGAGCAATCAAGCTTTGTCTCTGGCCCCAGATTGAATTCTTCTTCAGAGACCAAGAATCCCAGCATCTTTTTGTAGTTCAGCAACAACCTTTCATCTTGGGGGTTTGTCTGGGATTCTTCAGGACAAGGTAAGGATGGTTGGAGCTCTAGTTCTTTGTTCTCCTGGAGAACATGTTTTCTGCTGTACTTTACTAACTCTACGGTGTGCTTGTGTGAATGAGTGACATGCCCTGTTCGAAGCAATTGAGGAGCCCTGCTCTGTGGTTCCATGGTGGCTTCATACGGCTTATGGCAGAAACCTGTTGGGGGTTTATACTGACCTGCCAATGCCAAGAGGCACCCAATGTCTCCTTTGGGGACCGACCAGAAATGGGAAAAGTGTGTGGACCGAACTCTCCTTTCTCGGTCAGACTTTTTGGTCTCTTTGACTATTTCATAACTCCTTGGGAATTATAAGTACTAACCTAATCTGTCGGATCATAGACTTTCAGGGGCCTTTGATCTATGCTGTTACTGTGTACTATGACTTAGGTCCCAAACTTGGATTGGTAGTCAGGAAGCACCTAACCTCCCTAGGAATTGAAAGTTCAGAAGTTAGGTGGAGCTCTAGCTACAAGAGCATCTCTGAGGTTAAACGTTACTCAGATTGGAACTGCAATGGGGTTTTTCCCTTTGGTAGCCCTGGCTCTTAGTGGACCAGAGGAGGCTCTTATACTGGTGTGGTGACGCTTGGAAGGAACTTTTCAGTTTTATGTTAGTATCGGTCTCATTGCGGTCAGGAATATACTCAGGGTCGTGCACAGGCACTCAGGTGACGAATGTGTCCCCCAGAGGTCTTAGCTTGGGAGGCATTCCGGAAGGTTACTCTGATTGCACCCCGGGTGGCATCAGAGGCAAGCGAGGTTTTAATGGTGAGGAGCTCAGTCAGGGATGCCATCAGGTCTACCCCTGGTGCATCCCCACCCCATCTCAGTGGTAGAACCGGGAGGGACGAGTGTGACGCCTGCGTTGGTAAGGGACAGACTAAGAGCGACCAGGAAGGAAAAGCTTTGGTGTAAAGTCTGTCTACACCCCCATCTAGAGCAAGGAGGGATGCCCCTGGTAGAAAGATGGTGATGGTCACTTTTTTTTCTCTTACAGATGGGAGCTAACAGTTCCAGCCTCACTCCTTTGAACTGTATCCTGAAAAACTGGGATAGATTT
Source organism: Cervus canadensis (assembly GCF_019320065.1). Classification (NCBI taxonomy): domain Eukaryota; kingdom Metazoa; phylum Chordata; class Mammalia; order Artiodactyla; family Cervidae; genus Cervus; species Cervus canadensis. Next base: position 6,928,992 of record NC_057392.1, on the reverse strand, counting down.
GATCCCCAGGGCTTAAAGAAGACACACCTGGTCTTCCTATGTGATACTGCATGGCTGAGGTACCCACTGGAGGATGGCGAACGGTGGCCATTTGGAGGGTCCCTTAAGTATAATACTGTTTTATAATTAGATTGGTTCTGTAGAAAACAAGGAAAACGGGTAGAAGTAGCATATGTGTTGCCCTTTTTGTCTATGCAAAATATGCCAGACTTATGTCCTAAGGGTATAGATTTGGGTGGGACACCTTGAGCTCCCTCCTGTCCTCTACTTTGCCCCCATACCCGGGGCTCCAAACTGGGCAAACTGGAAGTCAGAGAACCCTCCAAGAAGGGTTGCCTTGGTCTTAGTAAAAACCCAAACTGAGATTCAAACTGCCCAAGTAGAGGTCCAAACAACTCCTGTCTCAGTATGACCTCAGACTACTCTGGTTTCAATAGAAGCTCAGACCATCGAAGTAAGAGATGAGATGGAGGACAGGAGACAAAGAGGTAAAGTGAAGCAGGTTTCTCCAATCTATCCCTGGAATCATACACACAGAGCAGTCAGAGAGACTGAGGGACAGCCACACAAGCTGTTGCCTCTTCATGAAGCACCCACCAGGAGAAATAATCAGTCTATGAGAGTTAATAAGCCTTTTTCTTATCAAGAAATACAAAGAATCAAGGAGGATCTGGGAGACTATTTAGAGGACCCAGAAAAATATATTAGAGCTTTTAAAGGTGTTACTCTGCTTTATGACCTTACTTGGAAGGATGTTATGTTTATCTTGGGACAAACGCTGACTCCCGACTCAAAAAGACGAGTTTTGGGAAAAGCGGTTGCTTATGGAGATGAATGTCTTGGTAATGAATCAGTATGGAAGAGGGAGGATGAGATAACCGCCCTCCCCACTGGGAATCAGGCAGTCCCAACTATAGAACCAGACTGGGACTACAACAGAGCTAAAGGAAGATGGGATCAGAGTCATTTTGTCAGATGTTTTCTTTTTTTTTTTTTTTCATTTATTTTTATTAGTTGGAGGTTAATTACTTTACAATATTGTAGTGCTTTTTGTCATACATTGACATGAATCAGCCATGGATTTATAAGTATTCCCTATCCCGATCCCCCCTCCCACCTCCCTCTCCAGAAAGATAAAGACCAATACAGTATACTAACGCACATATATGGAATTTAGAAAGATGGTAACGATAACCCTGTATGCAAGACAGAAAAAGAGGCACAGCTGTCAGATGTTTTCTTGAAGGACTCAGGCAGACACGGTGCTAAGCCTTTAAAGTATGGCAAACTGGCAGACATAGAACAGGAGGAGAAGGAAGCTCCTGGTAAATTCCTAGATAGACTCAGAGAAGCCCTTCGCAGATTCACTGAGATTGATCCCAAAAGTGAAGTGGGAAAAGTGATCTTAAAAGATAGATTTCTCATTCACTTGGCTCCAGATATCCAACGTAAGCTATTAAAAATGGGTGTATGGACCAAATCAGTCTTTAGATAATCTGTTACAACTGGCTCAGACAGTCTATTATGGTAGGGAATATGAGGAAAGGAAAGAAAGGCAGAAAAAGACAAAGGAACAGGCGGAAGCCCTCGCAATGGCTGTAAGAACCGTTCTTAAACAACCTGAGAAAAATGCCCAGAGGGACCCAGGTGAAAAGGGATGGGCTTGCTATTACTGTGGAAAGGAGGGGCACCTCAAGCGGGATTGCCCTCAGGCATCTAAGCCGCCCCCAGCTCCATGTCCGGTCTGCAAAGGACCACACCGGAAGAGAGACTGCCCCCAGAGGTGTAGGTTTCAGGGGTTGGACTCTTAAGACAATCAGGACTGAAGGTGGCCTGGGGTCCCCACACAAGCTCCCGCCCCAATTACACCTGAAGAACCCCGGGTATTAATAACTGTGGGGGACCAATCTGTTGATTTCCTTTTAGACACTGGTGCAACTTACTCTGTGCTTACTGAAGACCCTGGCCCACTTTCTTCCCGATCCACTTCCATAATGAGACTGTCTGGATGAGCCAAAACGTATTATATCAGTTCTTCTGTAAGTTGTGACTTAACTCTGTGCTATTTTCACGTGAGTTTTTCATTGTGCCAGAGTCTCCCTCACCCCTTTTGGGGAGGGATATACTGAGCAATGCTGGGAGGGATTGGGGGCAGGAGGAGAAGGGGATGACAGAGGATGAGATGGCTAGATGGCATCACCGACTGGATGGGCATGAGTTTGAGTAAACTCCGGGAGTTGGTGATGGACAGGGAGGCCTGGCGTGCTGCTATTCATGGGGTCACAAGGAGTCGGATACGACTGAGCAACTGAACTGAACTGAACTGATACTGAGCAAGGTCCATGCCTCTGTTTTCACGAATATGGAGCCCTCCCTTTCTCTCCCTTTAATTGAACAAAATGTCAGTCTTAGAGTATGGGCTGATGGAAAATCTGTGAGTTGAGCACAAAATGCTATTCCTGTAGTTGTCAAGCTCAAAGACCCGCACTTATTCCCACATAAGAAGCGGTATCCACTGAAATCTGAGGTTAAGGAAGGGTTAAAACCCATCATCGAAAATTTAAAGAAGCAGGGACTATTAATTCCCTGTAACAGTCCATGCAACACTCCTATTTTGGGTATAAAGAAATCAAATGGTAAATGGAGACCATTTCAAGATTGACGAATAATAGATGAGGCTGTAGTTCCTTTACACCCCGTGGTGCCTAATCCTTATACTCTATTGTCTGAAATTCCTGAAAGAGCCAAATATTTCTTAGTAATTGATTTAAAAGATGTCTTCTATTCAGTGCCTTTGGCGGAGGAAAGTCAATTTCTATTTGCCTTTGAGGACCCTACACAGCCAGCTTCTCAGTTAACCTGGACAGTTTTGCCCCAGGGATTTCGTGACAGTCCTCACTTATTCGGACAAAGTTTGTCATGGGATCTACAAAACTTTAATAGCTCTGAAGCAGTGGTGTTACAATATGTAGATGATATTTTGCTTTCTGCTGAGACAGAGGAAGCTTGTTCATGAGCCTCAGAAGATTTTTTTAAATTTTCTGGCAGGCTGCGGTTACAAGGCATCAAGAGAAAAGGTTCAGCTTTGTCAACAATCTGTTAGATATCTGGGCCTAATCATATCAGAAGGGACTAGGGCCATAGGCCCAGAGAATTAAACCTATACTAAATCATCCCCTAACTATGACTTTAAGGCAGTTGAGAGGATTTTTGGGAATCACAGGCTACTGTCACATTTGGATTCCGGGTTATGGGGAACTTGCCTGGCCTTTATATAAACTTGTAGCTGAGACTCAGCAGGCCCACACCGACAAATTGGTGTGGTCTCCAGATACTCAAAAGGTTTTTAAGGTTCTTCAGGCTGCTCTCCTGCAAGCTCCCGCTTTGAGCTTGCCCACAGGGTCAGAATTTAATTTGTTTGTCTCTGAAAGAAAGCGTATGGCCTTGGGAGTTTTGACACAACCCCGAGGGCCTCACCTGCAATCCATTGCTTATCTAAGCAGAGAATTAGACATAACTTCATGGGGGTGGCCCCACTAAGAGTAATTGGGCAACAGCTTTATTAACACCTGAAGCTTTAAAAATAATTAATGGACAAAATATTACTGTACTGACTTCTCATGATGTGAGTGGAACCTTAAATTCTAAGGTTAATATTTGGATGACAGACAGTAGGCTTCTTAAATATCAGTCATTGTTGTTAGAAGGACCAGTAACTAAGCTTAACGTTTGTGGAAATTTAGATCCTGCCACTTTCCTTCCTGAGAAGGAAAATGAAACAGCTGATCATGATTGTTCCCAATTTCTAGCTTTAAACTATGCAGCTTGGGAGGATCTAATGGATACCCCATTAGACAACCCTGACATGGAAATATTTACAGATGGCAGTTCTTTTGTTCGGGATGGAAAGTGTAAAGCAGGTTATGCCGTGGTGACTGCTGAACAGGTTTTAGAAGCGAAATCTCTCCCCCAGGGAACCAGTGCCCAGTTAGCAGAGCTTGTGGCTCTGACCCGAGCTCTAGAGTTAAGCAAAGGGCAGCGAGTAAATATCTACACTGATTCTAAGTATGCTTATTTGACTTTACATGCTCATGCTGCAATATGGAAAGAAAGTTTAAAACAGCAACAGGAGAACCTATTAAACATTTCAGAGAGATAGAGAGACTTTTAACTGCTATATATTGTCCTAAAGAAGTAGCTGTTATGCATTGCAAAGACACAACAGGGATGGGAGTAAAGTAGTCAAAAGGTAATCAGCTGGCTGACTGTCAAGCCAGAAAAGCAGCACTTTATGAACCCCCTTCACTACAGACGCCTTTGATCTGGACAGATCCTGTGGACAAGGAAAAACCACAATATACTGAGGAAGAATTAGAAAGATATGAGAAAAGAGGAGCAAAGATTACTGATAAAGGATGGTTACAGTCCAAGGATGGATGATTAATGATTCCTGAAAATGCTTAATGGAAAATTTTTAAGGGTTTACACCACAGTTTTCATTTGGGTGCAGAGAGTACTTACCAGATGACTTCTCATTTGTTTGAAGGCAAAAATGTAAGAAAACTTTAAAGAATATTATCAAAAGGTGTGAGGTTTGTCAGAAAAATAACCCAAAGACTGGAAAGCTAGCAAAATCTGGATTACGATGAAGTGGAAAGTATCCTGGAGAGGACTGGGAAATTGATTTCACCCATGTACCAAAAGCTAATGGATATTCTTGCTTACAAGTTTGGGTGGATACTTTTACTGGATGGATTGAGGTTTTTCCCTGTCATAGTGAACAGGCTAAGGAGGTTATAAAGATTTTATTTTATTTTTTTTATTTTAAATTAATTTTTATTGGAGTTTAGTTGATTTACAGTGTTGTGTTGGTTTCTGCTGTACAGCAAAGCAGGTCGGTTATACATATATGTATATCCGCTCTTTTTTATATTCTGTTCCTGCATAGGTCATTGCAGAGGACTGAGTAGGGATCCCCGTGTTATACAGTTCTTACTAGTTATCTATTTTATGTAGAGTAGTGTGTACATGTCAATCTGAATCTCCAGTTTATCCCCTTCCTTCCCCCTTGGTAACCATAAGCTTGTTTTCTACAACTATGATTCTACTTCTGTTCATTTGTACCATTTTTGTTTTGTTTTTTTTTCTTTTAGATTCCACATATAAGTGATTTCATGTGACATTTGTCTTTCTCTGACTTACTTCATTTAGTATGACAATCTCTAGATTCATCCATGTTGCTGCAAATAGCATTATTTTGTTCTTTTTATGGCTGAGAAATATTCCACTAAACTGATTACATCTAACAACTTTAAGATGGACTGGTGCAACACTTTGTACTTTAACTATGGACATAACATGACTTTTAATTTTGATTATACATTGTCTCAGTTTAATGACTATTTCGCTACACAAAAGGTAAATGGGTCTAGATCTAATGGTTTTTTACCTGATGTTTATCAAATATGGGATGGGGTTATATGGTTAACCCCTGAAAAAGGACATCTAACGTCTACTGCCCCTATATGCTGGGAACAAATAGAGCCATCCCCAGAAGTTAGTCAACAATTTAATTATAATGATTGGAAACACTAGGGAATTTTGCCTCAGGAAATATGCAAAGTAATCATTCCCGAGTTTTCCAACCCCAATTCAGGTCCTCCCTTTGCCTGGCCAGGCAATGATTGGGACTGGATATCTCAGTCATACTGGCTTGCTCCAAACAGGACCTACTGGATATGTGGCTCTTACCTATGGGCATGGCTTCCCCCTGGTTGGATAGGGAGATGCACCCTAGGTCTAGCTTTTACACATGGCTTTATATTTTCAGAGCTTCCAAAAAAAGCCTGCTAATTTACCACCTTAAAACTCGCTGGGCAAGGTCTGTATTTCACTGGTATGATTATTTGGCTGCAGTATTTGTTCCCTCTCTGGGAACTACAGATGTTACGCTATGAGTGGATGCTACGACATTTTACTCAACAGGCATTACAAGATTCTCAAAAAGTCTTAAAAGTCTTTCAGCTCTTAATGCCGAACAAGCACAGATTAGAAAGTTGGTCTTACAAAACAGATTGGCTTTAGATATTCTGACAGCTATACAAGTAGGAACTCGTGCCATTATTCATACCCAATGCTGTACATATATACCTGATAGGAGCACTAATGTTACTCATTTTACTAAACACATGAACAAGGTGATTGAGGCTATGGATGCTCCTGAAGCCTCAATTGCCTCACTTTGGGAGATGTTAACTAGTTCCCCATGGTGGAAAACTATCTTAATTACAATAATTCTGATTGTTCTGTTTTTGCTGTTTACTCCCTGCATCTGTAACTGTGTAATTGGATTTGTTTCTAGTTGCATGAAGGCTTTTAAGTTACAAATGGTTGTCCAAGCTCCTATGAGTGCCACAGCCTCCTCCAACTATTACTTGGGGCCCCTGGATCAGAGACCCTCAAGATGAGGGTTAGGAGAATATGTTGCCTCAACAATTTAGGGACCATGCCCCTCAACAGCAGGGAGTAGTTATGGAATGAAAAGGACGCCCCTTTCCCTTGGCAACATAATTCTCCTAAAAGAAAAGGGGGGAATGAGAGAGTCATTTCCTGGTTGATTAAGAAGTCCAGGGGTCCCCAAGGAGAGAGGGGTCTGGAATTCTCAAAGAGGAAGAAAGGACAAACTTTTTTTCCACTCTACATCCCTTAGGGTTATATAACAATAATGTATCCTGCTTGAGGACAGTCTCTGGAAAAAACCTTCTGGCTAATTCCTGTTATCTTAAAATGTAAATTATGGGAGTAGGTCTAGTGAGGTCTTTACAACCTCCGGACATTCTTTTGATTTATTGTAATAACTAATTGGAGAGTATATAACTCCATTGCTAACACTAGCAAGGGGGTACTCTTTCTGCCCCCTTCTGATGTTTATGTCAGAAGCTTTCTCTATCCCTTCTATACTTTAATAAAACTCTATTGCACAAAAGCTCTAAGCGATCAAACCTCATCTCTGGCCCCGGATTGAATTCTTCTCCGGAGGCCAAGAATCCAGGCATCTTTTCGTGGTTCAGCAAGAACTTTTCTCTATCTTCTAGGACTGCTGAACTGGTAGGGTGAAAGCCTGGGGTTCTCGGGGTGCACTTTGTAGAGCATCTGAGTGAACAGCAGCTTGGAGGAAGGCTTTGCAGTGTGACAGAGAGCCTGGGGCCTACCGGCCTGGGTTGAGCTCTGAGTCTGGGTGGGTCTGCAGGCAGACCTACCACTAGATTTTGCAGTTTTGTGAGCCCATAAAGTCCTTGTCATACTTCAGGCAATTTGAGTTGGGTTCCTGACATTTATATCCATTTGGGTGGTGACACATAGGGTAACAAGCACACCAAAGGCCCACATCCAGCCTTCCCATGACTCCAAGTTCAGGGTTTATTTATAACAAGACACTGTTCACAAAGGCTTGTCCAAAAGCTTTGATTCTGTGGGTCATGACCCCAGGAATCAGCCCGCACCCCTGGCAAGGGTCACCATGAGATAATTCTGGTGGCATATACTTAGCACGGCCACTGCGAGGTTTCTTTACTATTTATTAATGCATTTGTAGGGAACATCTACCCAGAGACACAGCAAGGAGCAGGTCTCATAAATCTTTTAAAATGACTTGAAAGTAAGGCTTTGATTTTTTCCAAATCCAGGGTAGAAAAGGTAGCTTCTCTGTTTCAAAAATATTTATCTTTTAAGCATCTTCAGGACCTTAGTTCATCAAGTGAATCTTCCTTTTAGTGAGCTGTTAAAAGCAGACAGAATGGAGATCTATTTCTCTTTCATTTTGCTACCCCACGGCTCCAGTTCCTTCAATGGGGTCCCTCTGTGGTGAGCCCAGACTGCTCTGGCCTGCACTCTGGGTTACACATACTCTTTGTCTGGTCCCGGAGCAGCTCACATCTAGTTGGGGAGACAAAGGGTAAGTGGGAAATTGAAACACAGGGGACTAAGTGTGTCATACAGGGGAGCATGGTGGCTGTGTGAGCACAGTGGTGGGGTGTCCAGTCCAACCTGGGGACCAAGAAAGACTTCCTGACACAGACAGAAAGGAAGAAATAACATGTGACACCCCTTATATGTGGAACCAAAAAGAAATGATACAAATGAACTCACAAAACAGGAACAGACTCACAGACTTAGAGAACAGCTTATGTTTGCCAGAGGTGGGAGGTGGGGATGGACATGTACACACTGCTATATTTAAAATGGGTAACCAACAAGCAGCTGCTGTATAGTGATGGGACTCTGCTCAGTGTTACATGGCAGCTTGTACAGGAGGAGAGTTTGGGGGAGCATGGATACATGTGTATGTATGGCTGAGTCCCTTCACTGTTCATCTGAAACTGTCACAACATTTTTAATCGGCTATATTCCAATACAAAATGAAAGTTTAAAAAAAAAAAAAAGACTTCCTGGCACAGGTGATAATTTACTTGAGTCTTGGAGGATAATAGGGATTAGGCAGCTGGAAAAGAGGAGGAGACATTCCAGGCAAAATAAACAAATGGATGTCTGGTGGGGGAATGGGGAAGGAGAGTGTTGTTTATTCAGCCCCTTCCTGAATATTCCCCATGTCCAACAGGCTTTGGAGCCCAGTGATATTTGTATCTTTGAAATAGACTCAGGCAAGCAGGGGTTATAGCCTCAGGCCCTGGTCAGAAATAGTAGAGCACAGTCTTAAATCTGATGGAGTGGATGTACAGGCACAATGGACATGTGACAGCTGGCGGTGCAGGCGAGCAGCAGGTGATTCATTTGTTGTGTTCACTGCCAGCCCACATTTGTCACTGTTTGCTCTGAGCCAGGCCCTAGCTGCACCCTGGGGACACAGACCCTGCCTTCGAGGAATTCACAGGCCAGATGGAACAGATGAAGCTGGTACCATGTGATCAGGACTCAGGAGATGCTGGCACTGTGTGATGACATCTCTGTCTCTGGTAGAGATAGCACAAGTGGTCTGGGAACCCCAAAGGGAGCAGCTTCATCTGCCTGGAGAAACCCCAGAAGGCTTCCTGGAGGAGGTGGTATCTAAGTGGAGTCCTGAATGACAAAGAAATTAGTCAAAGAAGATGATACAGTGGGAGATTTATGGGGTACAGGGGGTACAGAGGGTGAAATCCTGGAGGGGAGAGAAAAATCATTCCTTTAGGAAATTGAAAAAGGCTCACTGTAGCCAGAGGGCAAAGCTCTGGGGGAAGTTGGGGAAGGAGTGTGGCAAGATATGCCAGTCAGCAGTAGACTCAGATCATGAAGGATAGTGTGAGGCAGAGAGGGAGAAAAGGATGAGAAATGTTACATAGGTAGGATCAGCAGGACGAGGCATGGGGAAAGGGTGTGAAAGGGAGAGCGGTGTCTGAGTGCTATCAGGAGGGGGATGAAGGAAGAACAGTTCTTCATCCTGGACGGTGATAGCTTCAGTGGAGAAAAACTTGGTGCCTGGGGTAGACTGAGTAGGCATCACATCTCCTCTGGCCTTGAGAGGAGAAGCCACATCAGAGAAGCTACAGAAGCACTCTGAGTAGAGAATGACTGCAGGGAGTGGATGCTGTCTGGAGGGCAGGCACACTGGTCTGTGCTGTTGGTACTGTTGGTGCCAGACCAGCTTGGCACTGAGGTGCTTTTTCTGGGATGTGAGCTATCATCTCCACAGCCTCCCTGGAGCCCACAGGGCAAGAGGCGACTCTGTTTAGCTGGAGGCTGAAATATTACCTGTCGAGTTCTCAGAGCACCTATTGACGGTCCTTCCATTCAGAGCTGTGGCTACAGCCAAGGTATTCTGGAGTTTTCTTGATCACTGGAGAAAATGCTTTTGCTCCACGCCACAGAGGAGGGAGGAGATAGTTCAGAGCAACCTAGAGGAGGTGACACTGGCTCCTCTCTCCAACAACAGAGAGGCCACAAGACCTCACCCTGTCTCTCCCATCAGATATCCAGAAACGCAGAAGTGAGGCAAGTGTTTCCAGGCAGGCACACAGTCTAATTTTTGAACTCAGCTTTTCTTCTCGATCTGGAGCCTCTCTGCTCAGAAGAAACCCTGACACTGTGTCTCATGTGCACCATCTCTGATTTCTCCTACAAGGAAGCATTTTGCTTTTTTTCAGGACAGGGATGGAGCAGGGGCAGGGCTTCACTGGAAGGAGGTGAGTGTGGGCTCTGAACCCAGATCAGATGCCTCCCTCTTGCCTCTCCTAGCTGGCAGCTGTGCCTGGCAGGGTCTGGAGGATCAGCCACCCCGGAATGCACGCAGAGAGTCTGGGAGAATGGCTGTGGTCTCGTCAGCCCAGAAACTGACAGTTGTTATTTTCCTTTGGAAGTCTCAGTACTGGGAGACCCATATCACCTGCCTCCTGTCTCAGTGGGAGCTTGGGAATCACAGACTCAGTGGCAGCTGTGTTGCTATAGATGTGACTGTAAATATCCAGAGAATTATGTGGTTTCCGGTCCTCAGTTTAAGAAGTTGTTTGCTGGATGATGCTAACTAAGAACAGTCATTATACTTGAGAAAGCACCCTTATGCCTCTCATCTTAATTCGTAGGAGAAAGAAACAAAAACCTGGCTTTGGGAAGCCTCCAGGCTCTCAACGGAAATGCCCAAGAGGGAGGAGACTCAGACGTGATCTGGCTGCTCTTTCTCTTACACACGTGACTGAATGTGGGGAGTGAGTGTGTGTGTGTCTTGTCTTCAGAGACCTGAATCCTGTATTACCTCCCAGCTGGAATCCAAGGGCAGGGCAGGATGGGAATGGGGAGAGATAGAAGTCAGGAAAGACGTAACTGATAAGCACTGGATTATGTTCCCTCAAAACTCATGCTGAAGCCCTAACCTCAAGTGTCACTGTATTTGGAGATTTGACCTTTGAATAAGCTATTAAGGTTAAGTGAGTTCATAAAGGTGGGCCCTAGTCCCACAGCCCTGGCGTCTTAAGAAGAAGAGGAAAAGACACCGGGGTGTGTGCAGACAGATGAGAGATCCTGTGAAGACACAGATCTTTTGACACCTACCAGTCAAAGAGAGAGGCCACAGGAGAAATGCAAACTTCCAGCGCCTTGGTCTTGGGCTCCCAGGCTCCAGAGCTGTGAGAACAGCAATTTCTGTTCTGGAAGCACCCAATACGTGGTGTTTTGTTATGGCAACTGGAGCTGACTGATATAGGGGGCTCCATCCCTTTAGATCACAGCAGGACACCGGCAAAACGGCACAGTCAGGAGGGCCAGACAGGCCCCAGAGGCCAAGGCTCGTGAGGCCCCCTCACTCTCTCGCTCCACCCAGAGGATGGTGGTAAGGACTTCGGTACCAGGGATGGAGCTTTGCGGTGGTGGACACAGGTTTTTAGGCTCTGGTGTGCTTGAAACCTCTCTCGGGCCTTCTCTCAGCTGCCGTAAGTACTCTTTCGGAAACTACCTATGCCGGACGCTCTTCTTTGGTTTGGCTAATGGGATCAGAGGAGCCCAGAGTCCCCTCTGCGTGGGAGTATGCACCTCTCTTTGCCTCCCTGTGAAAAGCCAGGCAGGAGCCAACTCAGAGGTCACTCACGCAGGGGACTCTGTAGTACCTGGTTTAGGCCAGCAACTCTGGCTAGTGGGGGAGCAAGAAGACCCTGCAGGTCAGTACTGGGCCGTGGGCCTGGGGAATGGGGCTCTGAAGCTGCTGGGGCTGCTTGTGTCAGATCAGTTTAGACTGGTCTCTGCTGCTGCTGTTTAGTTCATTGGTTGTTTCCAACTCTTTGCGACCTTATGGACTCTAGCCCGCCAGGCTCCTCTGTCCGTGGGATTCTCTAGGCAAGAATACTGGAGTGGGTTGCCATGCCTCCTTCCAGGGGATCTTTCTGATCCAGGGATCGAACCTGGATTACAGGCCTGCATTACAGGCAGATTCTTTACCTCTGAACCACCAGGGAAGCCCTGACAAGCCTCTATCCTTGGCAAAAGGATTCGCCCTGCTCCACAAGGCTGCCTGTGCAGGGCTTGGGGCTGAACTAGAGGGATGGTGTCATTGGACTGGAGTAGCCCCTTGACCTAGTCCTCAGTGACCTTGGAAAGTGGTGGGGAGCTGGGGGAGGACCCAAGCCAGGATTCTAGTCATGGCTATTTCTTTCTGATGCAGAGCTGAACTCAGGAGTCTGGCTGGGGTTTAGGGGTGACTCAAACACTGTCTGGAGCTTCCAAGAAGATTGTTATGGCTAACGGTCTTTGCTCCAAGGCAGAAGCATTAGCCAAGAAGATGCTATCCACCCACCTCATCAGAAGGTTCCTGAAAAGCACCAGTCCCCCCAGCAGGAAGATATTTAGAGCCTGATGGTCTGACCTAGATCCCCCAACACTCCTGGTTGTGATACTGACTAGGGACCTTGACCTTCCCCAATCAAGAGAAATTGACTAGAAACCAGACAAGAAATTCAGACCAGGCTTTATTGGGTCCCCTACTCCTGTGGCCAGAAGGAGTGAAAACAAGTAGCATGTTCTCTTGCTCGCTCCCCCAAGGTGGGGGCAAGTTCCTTTCTTCTGCGACTTACTTTCTCTGTTTATTTTTTTTTTCATTTATTTTTATTAGTTGGAGGCTAATTACTTTACAATATTGTAGTGGTTTTTGTCATACATTGACATGAATCAGCCATGGATTTATATGTATTCCCCATCCCGATCCCCCCTCCCACCTCCCTCTCTACCCGATCCCTCTGGGTCTTCCCAGTGCACCAGGCCCGAGCACTTGTCTCATGCACCCAACCTGGGCTGGTGATCTGTTTCGCAAGTTCCTTTCTTATATGGGGTGAGGGTTGGGTTGTGTCCAGGGGTTGGACCAGCCAGGTGGCTTAGATAGTTTGCTCACCCTTTTGTGGTGTTAAGTGTAGGGGTCATGAACAGAACCCTTCCTTTGCTCCAGACACCCTGTTTTTGCTCCCAGCTCTTCAGCAATGGCAGTTAGGGTTTTGTTTTGTTTTTTTATCTTTTTGTATCATCTGGTCCCAAATTTGCCCCAACTGCACATGCACACTGGAGAAAGCAATGGCACCCCACTTCAGTACTCTTGCCTGGAAAATCCCATGGATGGAGGAGCCTGGTGGGCTGCAGTCCATGGGGTCGCTAGGAGTCAGACACGACTGAGCGACTTCACTTTCACTTTTCACTTTCATGCATCAGAAAAGGAAATGGCAACCTGCTCCAGTGTTCTTGCCTGGAGAATCCCAGGGAAGGGGGAGCCTGGTGGGCTGACGTCTATGGGGTCTCACAGAGTCGGACACGACTGAAGTGACTTAGCAGCAGTAGCAGCACATGCACACAGTCATTTTTAGTCCCATGTAGTCTCTGTTATTTTGTGGCTCGAGGAGAGGCGTGTCCAGGTGCAAGCTTTGCAGCACTGAAGCAAGGGCTCCTGGGTCCCAGGTCTGTCTCAAGTCCTCTGCTCCTCCTTTCCTGATCCCAGGTGTAGCCCCTACAGGCCTTCCTGAGACTGGCTGTCTGATCCCTGCCTACCTACATCCACGATGGGTCTCCAACTCTGCTGTGGGGCTCCAGGAGGAGCACGAGATGAAGCACCGCAGCCTGGCCCTGTGGTGGGGCACGGCCCAAACCCCAGGTCATCTGACATGTGAGCCAATACAAGCTGGTTTGAGAATAGCTCCTATCAGATGCCATCCTGACAAACACCGTGAATTTGAAAAATTTCTTAACTTTGTCTTGTCCTCGAGGACAATACAACCTCTCAGGAGATATATGGGAAAGGAAATGGCAACCCACTCCAGTATTCTTGCCTGGGAAATCTCATGGACAGAGAAGACTGGTGGGCTACAGCCAATGGGGTTGCAAAGAGATGGACACAACTTCGAGGCTAGACAACAAGGGCAATAGGAGACACAGCAGGATCAAGCAAACTGGAGTGTGGACAGTCTGGAGTCAGCCCCTGGGGCATACCAAGTGCTCAAGGAGCAATGCCAGAATAATTATGAATGATGCAGAAGCATCCTCAGCATCCCGTGAATGTTTAGCCCTTCTCTTGGTTTTCTCATCTCTCTGGTCTTTGTCATCAGCCTCTGCATTGGTTCTCCCCTCCACTTACTGCACCCCTGTCCTCACGGCATCACCTACACAGAGGAGACAGGCAGGTCGCTGGGAGTTTTGGCCACTGCCTTGTCTCCTGTTCCACTGCCCATGTCTCTCACCCTGTCCTCCCACTGCATCTCAGAGGGGCTGAGATGACTCCACCTGATGCCATCTCACATTTTAAAGGCTTGATAATGTAGATACTTGAGTATCTTCTTTCTGCAGAGAATTGTGTAAAAAGATTAAGTGTTCTGTTTCCAATTGCATTGTGTGGGAAGTTGTTAGGCAATAATCCATGCATCGAAGAACATCACGTACTGACATGAAGTCTTTATCAATGGGTTTCACATTCCTTAAAGAGAGGCTTTTGGTAACAAAAAATAAGCTTTTTAAAAAATTTTAAAAATAGATATGCATTTTTTGATAAATTGTCCTAATATCTGTGCCTTACTTTATTATTTAAAATTTATTTCTCTATCAGGTATATAGCATTAGTTTAATGTCTATACACTACACTGTAATCACCACCACAAGTCTAGTTACCATCCATCTCCAGTCAGTTGGCCCCTACTACACGTCTTGCCTGCCTCCAATCCCCTTTCTGGTGACAACTGATCTGTTTGTTCTCTGTCAGCTGGTTTTTTGTCTTTGTTTTATTTTGTTTTTTCTCGTCCCACTCCTTCTTCTTTCAGATCCATGTATGAGTGAAATCATATGGTACTTAATCTTTGATCTATTTCACTTAGCATAATACCCTCAAGGTCCATCCAAGTCATCACAAATGGCAGAATTTAATTCTTTTTTTTTGTTATATTCATTTGTTTTATTTTTGGATTTCACCTGTAAATGAAAACATACAGTATTTGTCTTCATCTGACTTACTCCACCAAGCATAATTTCCCCCAAGTCTATCTATGTTGGTACAAGAGGCTAAATTTCATTTGTTTCTGTGGCTGAGTAATATTTCATTGTGTGTATATATATATATATATATATATACATATATACATTCATACATATTACATATATATATATATATATATATATAAAATCCATTCATCTGTTGATGGGCACTTAGGTTGCTTCCATGTCTTAGTGGTTGTAAATAGTGTTGCTGTGAACATTGGGGTGAATGTATCTTTTCAAATTAGTGTTTTTGTTTTCTTAGGATGTATATCCAGGAATGGATTTGCTGGATCATATGGTAGTTCTAGCTTTAATTTTTTCAGAAACTCCACACTGTTCTCCATAATGGCTGCACCAATTTACATCTCCACCAACAGTATACATGGATTCCCTTTTCTCCTTATCGTTGCCAACATTTGTTGAGCGTTGTCCTTTTAACAATACCTGTTCTGACAGGTGTGAGGTGATATCTCATTGTAATTTTGATTCACGTTTCCCTGAAGATTAGTTATGTTGAGCATTTTTCATGTTCTTGTTGGCCATCTGTATGGCTTCTCGGGAGAAATGTCAATTCAGGTTTTCTGCTCATTTTTTTCTTTTAATTTATTTTTAATTGGAGGATAATTGCTTTACAATATTGTGTTGGTTTCTGCCATACATCAACATGAATTAGACAGAGGTATATGTATGTCCCTTCTCACTTGAACCTCCTTCCCACCTCCCACCCCAGCCCACCCCTCTAGTTTGCCTCAGAGCACTGGAATTGAACTCCCTGCATCATACAGAAAATCTCCACTGGCTATCTGACTTTACATATGGTAGTGTATATGTTTCAGTGCTACTCTCTCAATTCATCCCACCCTCTCCTTCCCCTGGTGTGTCCACAACTGTTCTCTAATTCTGAATTTTGCTCATTTTTAAGTTGGGTTTTTTAATACGAATTCTATGAACTGTTTGTATATTTTGGGTTAACCCACGATCAGATATATCATTTGCAAACATTTTTTCTCCCATTAAGTAGGTTGTCTTTGCAATTTGTTGATGGTTTCCTATGCTGTGCAAAGGCTTTTAAGCATAATTATGTCTCTTTAGTTTATTTTTGCTTTTGTTTCCCTTGCTTGAAGAGAGATCAAAAAAAAAAATATTGCTACAATTTATATCAAAGTGTTCTACTTATATTTTCTTCTAGTTTTATGATTTCTGGTCTTACATTTAGGTCTTTAATCCATTTCAAGTTTATTTTTGCATACGGTATGAGAAAATGTTCTAATTTAATTCTTTTACATGTATCTGTCCAATTTTCTGAGCACCACACATTGAAGAGCCTATCTTTTCCCCATTGTATATTTTTGTCCCTTTTGTCGTAGATTAACTGACCATAAGTATGTAGGTTTATTTCTGGGGTCTGTAGTTTTGCTCTATGTATCTATGTCTGTTTTGTGTTGGTACCACACTGTTCTGATTACTACAGATTTGTATTATCTTATGAAGTCAGGGAATGTTATAACTCCAGCTTTGTTCTGTTTTCTTCAGATTGATCTGGCTATTCATGGTCTTTCATGGTTCCATACAAAGTTTAGAATTACTTGTTCTAGTTCTGTGAACAATATCATGAGTATTTTGATAGGAATTGCATAAAATCCATAGATTGCTTTGGATAGTACAGACACTTTGACAACATTAATTCTTCCAATCCACGAAAGGATATCTTTCTATTTCTTTGTAGTCTCTCTTATTTCCTCCATCAAAGTTTTATAGTTTTCAGAATATAGGTCTTTTAACTCCCTGGTTAATTCTTATTTCACTCTTTTGATGTGATTATAAATAAGATTGTTTTCTTGTTTTTTCTTTCTGATAGTTCATTGTTAATGTATAGAAAAGCAACAGATTCCTACATAATAATTTTGTATCCTGCAACTTTACTAAATTAATTACTAATAGTTTCTTTGCTTGAGTCTTTAGGGTTTTCTATATATCATACATGTCATCTGCAAATAGTGACTGTTTTACTTCTTCCCTTCCAATTTGGATGCTTTTATTTCTTTTGCTTGTCTATTTCTGTGGCTAGGACTTCCAGTACTGTGTTATAGAAATGGCAAGAGTGAGCATCATTGCTTTGTTCCTGATTTTAGAGAAAAGGTTTATTCATTATTGAATGTGATGTTAGTTGTGTGTTTATCATAAAGGGCTTTATTATATTGAGATATGTTCCCTCTATACCAAGTTTGATGAGAATTTTTAAATCACGAATGTATGTTGAATTTTGTCAAATGCTTTTTCCTGCATCTATTGAGATGATCATATGATTTTTATCCTTCCTTAGTTAATGTAGTATATCACATTGATTGATTTGTGAATATTGACCATCTTTGCATCCCTGGACTAAATCTCACTTAATCATGGTGTGTTATCCTTTTTATATATTGTTGAATTTTGTTTGCTAATATTTCCTTGAGGATTCTTGCATCCACGTTCGTCAGAGATGTTGGCTCCTAGTTTTCTTTCTTGTGTATGGTGTCCTTGTCTTGTTTAGGTATCAATGCTGGCTTTATAAAACATGCTTAGAAGGTTTCCCTTCTCTTTAATTTTTGAAAGAGTTTGAGAAGGACTGTTATTAAAACTTTCTTGACTGTTTTGTGGAATTCACCAGTGAAACCATTTCGTCCTGGAGTTTTGTTAGTTGGGAGATTTTTAAATTACTACTTCAATCTCCTTATTAGTATTTGGTCTATTCAGATTTTTTATGCCTTTATTCATTTTTGGAAGGTTGCATATTTCTAAAATTTTAATCTATTTCTTCTAGGTTGTCCAACTTATTGACATGTTTGTAGTAGACTCTTATGATACTTTGTATTTCTATAGCATTAGTTGTAATTTCTCCTCTTTTATTAAAGATTTTATTTATTTGTCCCCTCTCTTTTTTTCTTGGTTACTCTACTGAGGGCTTGTCAATGTCATTTATTCTTTCAAGGAACCAAGTTTTAGTTTCATTGATCTTTTTATTGCTTTAGTGTCTATCTCATTTGTTTCAGTTCTATTCTTTTTATCTCCTTCCCTCGGCTAATTTGGGGATTCGTTTGCTCATTTATGTGTAAAAGTTAGATTCTTTATTTGTAATTTTTCTTGTTTCTTGATGTAGGACTGTATTGGTTGAATTTCCCTCTCAGAAATGCTTTTGCTGCACCCAGTAGATTTTGGTATGTCATATTCTGTACTCATTTGTTTCTAGGTATTTTTTCATTTTGTCATTGATTTCTTTGATTACTCATTGCTTTTTCAGTAACATGTTGTTTAATATCCATGTTTTTATGGTATTTCCCCCTTTGGATTGATTTCTTGTTTTATACCATTGTGTTCAGAGAAGATGCTTAACATGATTTTAATCTTCTTGAATTTATTGAGATGTTCTTTGTGACCTAATATGTAATCTATCTAGGAGAATGTTCCATATGCACTTGAGAAGAATGTGTATTCTGCTGCTTTTTGAATGGAATCTCAAGTGAGTTTATTTGATGTAAGTGGTGTATTAAAGTCCACTAATATTATTGTATTGCTTTCAATTTTAAGTTCAATAATATTTACTTTCTAAAACTTGGTGCTTTTATGTTGGGTGCATATATGTTTATAATTGTTACATCTTCTTCCTGGATTGATCCCTTAATCAGGTACTGCCCTTCTTTGTCCTTTATTGCAGTCTTTGTTTTAAACTCTATTTTGTCTGATATGAGAATAGGCACTCCAGTTTTCTTTTCATTTTCATATTTATGGAATATCTTTTTCTATGCCTTAACTCTCAGTCTATTTGTGTTTTTACTTCTGAAGTGAGTCTCTTGTAGGCAGCATATAGTTAGGTCTTATTATTATTTGTTAAATCCATTCAGATACTCTGCGTCTTTTGATTAGTGAATTTAGCCCACTTACATTTAAAGTAGTTATTGATAGGTAT
Source organism: Cervus canadensis (assembly GCF_019320065.1). NCBI lineage: Eukaryota > Metazoa > Chordata > Mammalia > Artiodactyla > Cervidae > Cervus > Cervus canadensis. The sequence continues at coordinate 6,910,067 of NC_057392.1, read as the reverse complement.
ATAATTACTGCCATTTTGTTGTTTTCTGACTCTTCTTTGTTCCTTTCTTTTTCCTCTTTTCTTTCATGTTTTGCTGGTTTTCTTTAGTGCTATGTTGGCTAAGTGGTGAAAGAATCTGCCTGCCAATGCAGGAACACAGGAGACACCCATTTGATCCCTGGGTCAGGAAGATCCACTGGAGAAGGAAATGGCAATTCGCTCCATTATTCTTGCCTGGAGAAACCCAAGGACAGAGGAGTCTTGCAGGCTCCTTGTGCAGGGGTCACAAAGACTCACATGCCTGAGTGACTGAGCACATGTTTAGATGTCCTTCTCATTTTCTTTGTGTACTTAGTCTAAGTATTTTTTCCTTGTGATTACCCTGAGGTTCACATCTAACATCCTATGTAAATAGCAGTCTGTTCTAAGTTGACAGCAACTTCAGTTTGAAGATGTTCCAAAACTTTATCTTTTTTTCCTCTCCACATTTTATTCTTTTTTCTTAATATGTACATTTTATTGGAGTATAGTTGACTTACAGTGTTTCAGGTACACAGCAAGGTGATTCAGATTTACATATACACATGTATTATTTTTGAAATTATTTTCCATTATAGGTTATTAAGAGATATTGACTATAGTTCCCTGTGCTATACAGTAATCCTTTGTTGCATATCTATTTTTAAATTAGAAATCTAGCATTCTATTCATACTAAGTCAAATAAGTGGAATCAAGGTGTCATAAATATTTCAGTTAGGCAAAAATTCATAAGATTTCTAAAATATATAATTATACATATTATTTACATATATATGTATACAAAAGCTATTCTACTAACCTTGATAATGGCTTGAGAAAGAACATCCAAAAAAAAAAGCAGACATGGAGAAATTGGAAAACATAAACTAAATGAAATGGGAGCACTCAATATGAAATAGAAAAAGTGAAAGTAAAAGATCATGATATAGTCCAGTTGTTTTTAAACATGACTGCTCATTAGAAGAGCTTCCCAGGTGGCTCAGTGGTAAAGAAGCTGCCTGCTAGTGCAGGAGATACAAGCGACACAGGTTCGATCCCTGAGTCAGGAAGATCGCCTGGAGGAGGGCATGGCAACCCACTCCAGTATTCTTGCCTGGAGAATCCCATGGACAGAGGAGCCTGGGGGGCTACAGTCCCTAGGGTCGCACAGAGTTGGACATGGCTGAAACAACTTAGCATGCATGCTCATTAAAAACATATCTGGAGCTCTGGAGGGGAAAAAAAAAAAAAAAGCAATACCAGGGCATTTGTATTTTTCAAAAAAATTCCAAGATAATTCTGATATGCACCTGTGTTTTTCTATTAAATTGTAGTTTTGGTGATACAGAGTTGTGTTATTTTCTTGTTGACCAGTCATGATACAATAGTATTAACTGAGTAATAGTTACAGAATCACAATAGTAAAAGATATTTATCAGTTTTCCCAGTCAATAGCCAGTCAAAAAATAAAAGATAATCACAATTTCAAGCCATAATGGGAAATAGTTACATACAATCTAGCGGTCAAACAGAATGATGTGGTGAGTGGAAGTGTGTACATGCACATGTTTTCTTCCACCCGCCAGTCTATGTCTTTTGGTGGTGCATTTGACCATATTGCCATTTTCTTAATTGTTTGGGACTTATTTTCTGAAGATCTTTTCCTTCTCTTGTGTTTCCTGCCTAGAGAAGTTCCTTTAGCATTTGTTGTAAAGCTGGCTTAGTGGTGCTGAATTCTCTTAACTTTTGCTTGTCTGGAAAAATTTGATTTCTCCATCAAATCTGAATGAGAGTTTTGTTGGGTAGAGTATTCTTGGTTTAGGTTCTTCTCTTTCGTCACTTTAAAGATATTGTGCCATTCTCTTCTGGCTTGTAGAGCTTCTGTTGAGAAATTAGTTGATATTCTGATGGGAGTTCCCTTTTATGTTATTTGTTATTTTTCCCTTGTGGCTTTTAATAGTTTATCCTTGTCTTTAATTTGTCAGTTTGATTACTAAGTGTTGCAACGTGTTCCTCTTTGGGTTTATCCTACCTAGGACTCTCTCTGCTTCCTGGACTTGGTTGACTATTTCCTTTTCCATGTGGTCGACTATTTCCTTTCCCATGTTAGGGAAGTTTTCAGCTATTATCTCTTCAAATGTTTTCTCAGGTTCTTTTCCTCTCTCTTAGCCTCCTGGGACCCCTATAAGGTGAATTTTCATGCATTTAATGTTGTCCCAGAGGTCTCATAGGCTGTTTTAATTTCTTTTCATTCTTTTTTCTACATTCTGTTCTGTGGCAGTGATGTCCACCATTCTGTCCTCCAGGTCATTTATCCATTCTTCTGCCTCAGTTATTCTGCATTAATTCTTTCTAGTGTATTATTCATCTCTGTTTGTTTGGTCTTTAGTTCTTCTAGGTCTTGGGTAAACACTTCTTGCATCTTCTCCATTGTTTGCCCAAGACCCTGGATCATCTTCACTATCATTATTCTGAACTCTTTTTCTGGAAATTTGCCTGTGTCTACTTCATTTGGTTGTTTTTCTGGGGTTTTATTTTGTCACTTCCTCTGTGACATAATTTTCTGCTTTTTCATCTTGGGTAACTTTCTGTAATGTGGTTTTTGTTTTAGCCCTGAGAGACTGTGGTTCTTCTTGCTTCATCTGTCTGCCCTCTGATGGAGGAAGCCAAGAGGCCTGTGTAAGCTTCCTGCTGGGAGGGACTGGCAGTGGGAAAAACTGGGTCTTGCTCTGTTGGGTAGAGCCTTGCTCAGAAAAGCTTTAATCCAATTACCTGCTGATGGGTGAGATTGCACTCTCTGCCTGGTATTTGTTTGGCCTGAGGCAACCCAGTCCTGGGGTCTGAAGGCTCTACGGTAGGGTTAATGGTGATTTCCAAGAGAGTTTACTCCAAGGGGGAGCTTCCCAGACTGCTGCTGCCAGTGCCGCCATTTCTGCACCAATCCCCTGCTAACCCATGCCTCCAGAGGAGACCCTCCAATATTAGCAGGTAGTTTTGATTCAGTCTCCTGCGAGGTCACTGCTCTTTTCCTCTGGATCTTGAGGCTTCCCTGGTGGCTCAGAGGTTAAAGCGTCTGCCTGAAATGCGGGAGACCTGGGTTCGATCCCTGGGTTGGGAAGATCCCCTGGAGAAGGAAATGGCAACCCACTCCAGTATTCTTGCCTGGAGAATCCCATGGATGGAGGAGCCTGGTGGGCTACAGTCCACGGGGTCGCAAAGAGTCGGACATGACTGAGCGACTTCACTCACTTTCACTTTGGTGCATGCGCGATTTTGTTTGTGCCTTCCAAAGTCTCTGTTTCCTCCAGTCCTGTGAAAGTCCTATAATCAAATCCTGGTGGCCTTCAAGGTCAGACTCCCTGGGGTTCCCAGTCCCTCTGTTGGATCCCTAGGCTGGGAAGATTGGCATGGGGTTCAGAATGTTGACAATAATGGAAGAATTTCTTTGGTATCATTGTTCTCTAGTTTATGGATTGCCCACCCAGCAGGTATGGGATTTGATCTTATTGTGATTATGCCCCTCCCACCACCTTGCTGTAGCTTCTTTTTTGTCTTGGACATGGGGTATCTTTTTTTGGTGGGTTCCAGCCTCCTCTTGTCAATGGTTGTTCAACAGCTAGTTGCAATTTTGGTGCTCATGCTGGAGGAGATGAGTGCATGTCCTTCTACTCTGCCATCTTGAACTGGAAGTGATCTGCATTTCATTCTTTGATAACACATTTAATGTGTTAAGAGATACACATTTTATGTATTTATTTTATGTGTCTATTTTATGTATTTATTTTATGTATCTCTCAGCTAATTTATTCAGTTACTTTTACTACTTTTGTTTTTTTTAATCATGTTTGCTTTACAAGTGATAGATTCACTCCTTTTATTATATATTTACCTTTTCCAGTGAGATTTTTACTTTTCTGTGTCTTATTATTATTAATTAGTGCCATTTCTTTTCAGCTGAAAATAGTTTCTTTGACATTTCTTATAAAGCCAATTTACTGATGGTAAATTCCTTTAGCTTTTGCTTATCTGAAGAAGTCTTAATCTCTTTTTTGTTAGTGATAACCTTGCTGGGTAGAGAATTTTTAGTTGTAAGTTTTGTCCTTTCAGCTCTTAGAATACATCATGCCACTTCTTTCTGGCTACTAAAGTTTCTGCCGAAAATTCTGCTAAGAGCATTATGTGGTTTCATTTGTACATAGCTGTTTTTCTCTTGCTGCTTTTAGGAGTTTGTTTTTATCCTTAACTTTGACCATTTTAATTTTAAAGTGTCTTGGTGTGTGTCTCTTTGAATTCATCTTATTTTAAATTATCTGCATTTCCGTACCTGGATGTCTTTTCCTTCCCAAGGTTAGAGAATTTTATAACCCTCATTTCTTCAAATAATTTTTCTGGCCCTTTATTTCCCTCTTCTCCTTCTGGGACTCCTATAATACAAAAGTTATTCTGCTTGATATTGTCCCAAAGGTCAATTAAGGTTTTTTCACTATTTATTTTTTTTTCAATTTGCTGCTCCATCTGGGTGAGTTCCATTGCTTTGTCTTCTAGCTTACTGGTTTGTTCTTCTAACTCACCCAATCTGCTGTTGAACCCTTCTACTGTGTTTTTCAGGTCCATTATAACTTCTCTTTGATATTTTCTTATATTTTTCACCACTTTGTTGAAATTCTCACTGTGTCCCAATTTCAGTGAGTATTTTTACAACCATTATTTTGAACTCTTTCTCAGGTAGATTGTTTATCTCTGTTTTGTTTGGGTCTTTTTCTGAGGTTTTTATCTTGTTCTTTTGATTGTAATATATTCCTCTGTCTCCTCATTTTGCCTAATTCTCTGTGCTTGTTTCTATGTATTAGTTAAGTTAGTTACCTCTCCTAGTCTTGAGGGAATGGCCTATGTAGATGTCTTGTGGGGCTTAGAAGCAGAATCCCACCAGGGCACCAGAGTCAGGCATTCATGGGCTTCCCTTATTCAGGTTGCATGCAACGACTTGTTGTGGTGGGGTCATGGCTGCCGCAGCAGTGTCCTGCAGGGGTATGCTGGTGGGCAGAGCTGCCCTCTGGAACAGCTGTTAGCTCAGTCATGGCTGCTGCCAGGTGCAGGTGGGCAATCCCAGGGGAGGCATAGGGGTGATTCAGGCTCTCAGCAGTGTTCCCATTGATGCTAACAGGTTAGAGGGAATTCCCAAATGGTACCCACTGGTGCTTGCATTAGCATGGTAGCCTGAGATTGCAAAGATGGTTCTCATCAGTGTCTCAGTATCTTAACTAGATGCAGAGTATCCTAACTGGTTCCTGCTACTCTGGCAGACATTTCAAGGTTAGAAAGTGGGCTCCTTTCTATAATCTATGAGCCTTCCAACCCAGAGTTTTTGTACTGTTTTTCTGATTGAGTGAGTCTGTACACAAGCCCTTTAAGAGTGGAGTTTTCATCCCCTGTAGTTCTATAATTTTTTTGGATGTATTCCCCACTGGTTTTCAAAGCCAGTTGTTTTGGGGCTTGTCTTCCCTGTGCTGAATGTAAGGGTTTGGATATCTGATACGGAGCTCAGGTCTCTCACTCCTCAGGGAAAAGGGCCACGCCTTTGTGTTCCTTCCTGATTGTGGATTACCATGACTGGGATGTCTCAGAGGTTAAAGCGTCTGCCTGAAATGCGGGAGACCTGGCTTCGATCCCTGCCGGGAAAATCCCCTGGAGAAGGAAATGGCAACCCACTCCAGTATTCTTGCCTGGAGAATCCCATGGACGGAGGAGCCTGGTGGGCTACAGTCCATGGGGTCGCAAAGGGTCGGACATGACTGAGCGACTTCACTCACTCATTCATGACTGGGGTGTAGTTTTTCCCTTGATGAGCCTGTGTCTATGTTTCTTCCACCCATCTTAATGCTATCCTTTTACTCTTTGTTGTGGAAACTCTTTTCATGTAGCTTTTCAGGTCCTTTTCAAAAGGATTTATTCCATATGCAGCTGTGGGTTTGTTTTACCCATGGGAGGAGATGAATTGAAGATCTTATGCCACCATCTCAAACCCTGACTCTTCACCTTATTTCAAACAGTTTAGTCAAACTATTAGAGAGGGAGAGTGGGTACATATGATACAATTATGTGGTAAAAATATAATTTGATTATAGGTTAAGGTTATATGGGTCTTCCTAATACAATTTGTTTTATTTTCTTTAAATGAATGTTTTCTAAGTAGAATGAAAAACAAAGAATGGTTAAAAGCCATCTGATGCTATACAAAGTAAAAATAGGTAATGCTGTCAATAAACATCCTAAATCATATATACATATATTTTGAAACTGACACATTTTTTTTATTAGGCACTTCAGGTATTTTTGGTGAGCCATCTGGCATCGAGTCACATTCTCAGCATTCATAGCTTTAGTTCTGAACAGTTTGCCCCAACCTATTTCTCATACCTGCTGTTTTCTGCCTCCTCATACTCTTGGCTGTGACCTGGAAGTTCATTCTCCTCTTTCTACCCTTTCCTTCCCTGGCTTTGAAGGTAGGTCCTTGGGAGAGCAGATCTAGCTCTTGGAGCTGACCATGTTGTCTCTGGTGGCCTTGGTAAACACCCTCCAGTTTCCTTGGTGAAAATTTTCCAGTTCCATGGAGGGTTCTTGATGCTCAGAGAGACTTTGCATACATTAAACAAAGTTTTCATGTGCTTATCTGTTATTTAAAACATAAAAGTGGTAGGTTTGATTTTTCACCAAACGTACAGTTCTAGGATGGACTGCCTTAAAATGCAGACTATGTGGCCTCCATGAAAGCCTCGGGGGCCCTGGGGGGCACCTCAAGGTAGAATGCAGACTGCTCTACAACAGCTGGAAAAATGTACAAGGAGAGGCCCAGGGGCTGCCAGCTGGAGGACACATGGCCTGTCTAATAACACACTGTAGTCCCAGAAAGCAGACGTAAGTTCCCAACACACACTTTCAAATAAAAAATCCCCAGTGCAGGTCTTTCCAAGTATACACATTGATTTGTGACTAAGTTGCTTTCCACACAGGTAATGTCATGTAGCATGCTTCTGGGTCAGCAGCAGTAGGAATTTCATTGTTTAAAAACTGTGGACTGTCACAAGCAACTCAAGGCAGAAGCTAGTGAGAAACCAGATGATGAGCCCAGATACCTGACAGAACCTCCTCTCAAACAGTTCAGTTTTCATGTCCAACTGAGGTCCCCCTGTTCCCAGAAATCTTTCCTGTCTTCTTTGATGACCAGAAGCCATTCTCAGGGCTTTTTGTCCCTCTTACGCCCTTTCGCCCTTCCCTATGTCATGTCTTGCCCAGAATAACCATTCTGTGATTTTTCATCAGTTTGGTGATCTGCTCTGGCTGTCCAAAACAGGACCTTCACCTTGCGCAACCTCAGGGAATTCCATTCACTCAGAATACTAAGTTGGGAGAAGAAAAGAGTGGCTAAGAGCCACACGCAGTATGGTAGCCCTGCCCCTTGAGGGGTAACATCTCACCTCCTGAATATTATGAACAATATTGAAGTCTTTTACCCCATCAGTGGAGATCTCTCATTTGTTGACTGAAATGTCTTCGTATCTATCCACAGCAAAGTCTAAACTAAATTAGACAAACACAATCTTCAAATGGATCCTAGCGCAAGGACAGCACCTGTTCAGAGGTCATGAAGTCTGGGCCTGCAGTTTTCCGTTCTTTTTTTCCCAGCTGTGGCTGGCTGCAACCCTGCTGACAGGAGCCGCTGCCCTCCCAGAGACAGGCAGTCTTGCGTGAGACTCATCTAGTGTCATGTTACATGACCGTGTATCCACACAGGTGGGTACTCACTTCCTCCACCAGATGTTCTAAGATAAGAAAACTCACAGACTGGTGATTCTTCGGGGAGACAGTATAAATGGTGTCCAAGATTGAGATTGTTCTCTTAATAGCTGCATTTTGGAGAAAACCATGAGTCCCTGCTTAGAAAGCAAGGCCTAGGAGAGGATTCCTTCCCTCTAGAGTCTTTCATATTGAAGAAGATTAACCTGACCCACCAGGACAGGCCTTAAAACTTCCTACATCTGCCCTCAGGAGGGACCCTGGGTCCTTCCTCAGGGAAAGAGACTTGAGAAAGGACCCTGTCCCTCACTTGCCCCTAGAAAAGCCAACTGGGACATTTGATTTATTACATGTTCTGTTAATTTCCTGGGATGGCTGAAATAAACTACTACAAACCAGGTGGCTTACAGCTACAAAAATATATCTCCTTACAGTTCTGAAATCAAGCCCATGCTTCCTCTGAGGGCTCTAGGGAAGAATCCTTCCCTGCCCTCCTAACTTCTGGTGGCTCTAGATGTTCCTTGCCTTGTGCCACATCACTCCAATGTATGCCTCCATGGTCACATGGCTTCCTCCTGTGCATCTTTTCCTCTGTGTATTTCTCTTATAAGAATGCATATGATAGAAATTAAGGTCCACCTAGCTAATCCAGGAGTGCCCTTCTTGAGATCCTTAATTATTCACATATTTGCCATATAAGGTAATAGTAACAGGTTTCAGGGATCACAGCACATACGTGTCTTTCTGGGGGTCCACCATTCTGCCCACTACAGATGGTTAGCTACAGGAGGGATCAGCATCCTCTCCGACTCACCACGAGAGAGCACAGGTCAGGCAGAGGAGAGTGCTCATCTGATGCCTGCAGAAAGGATGGATGAAATGCATACACAGAATGACCATGAATCTTCAGAGGTGTCAGTGGCTGGAAGACTGTGTAAGTTCTGCTCCCGTCCCTGTGCTTGACAGAGCAGCCTTCAATCCTGGTCACAGACTTTGCAAACAACATGGCTTGAATCTTTTGGAGCTCAAGCAGAGCAGCTGTATTACATTCCACAAGTCATTAATATTTGGGGAGCCATATCACTTCCTAGGAGAAGGAGATGGCAACCCACTCCAGTATTCTTGCCCGGAGAATCCCAGGGACAGAGGAGTTTGGTGGGCTGCCGTCTATGGGGTCGCACAGAGTTGGACACGACTGAGCGACTTAGCAGCAGCAGCATATCACTTCCGGCAGCAGCGGTGGTAAGCTGGCTGAAGTGGCCGCAGTGGCGGAACCGCCTTGAGCATCCCGAGCCTGGGGCCAGTAGTGAGGCGGCTGCGTGGTACAACCTAGAGCTCCGCCCCCTCGCGCCCATTCCGCCAACATCGAGGCCAATGAGAGTGAGGTGGTCCTGCAGTTCCAGAGGCTCTCCGCGCAGCTAGCTGGAGATAAAGTGGAGGTCAGTGTCACAGAACTCATCAACCTTCTCAACAGAGTCATGATCCGACGTCCTGAAGCCCGATGGTTTGGGTATTGACCCATGTCCCACTGTGGTGGTTGCTTGGTTTTGATTCTGGCCCAATTGAAAGGACATGCATGTGTAGCAATGGGATGGTTTTTTTTTTTTTCCCTGCAGGGTGATTGCTATAGGAGCCAACTACCTGAGGTGAATTAAAGACTCCCCAGGAGGTGAGGCTGTATCTCAGGCCAGGGGGCTCCTGGGATGGTAACAGAGGGGAGTCAATCTGAGCTATTGGTCCTCTGGCTCCTGCCAGCAGTGGCTGTCTGGGAGGACATCCCCAGAATGAGGTAGATATAACCAGTAAAGTTAGGGGGATAATAGATGTCCGTTTGGTATTCTGGGAGAAGCTTAAGCCTGAGGAGAAGTGAGTAGAACCACAGGGAAGATGGCATGGCTTGAGAACCAAGGTTAGCTGGGAGAAGTTGACAGGCAATGAGCAACTCCTGAATGGCCCAGAAAATAAAGGCTGACTCCCTCCGTTGCAATGCTGGGTCTCTTCTCTGCACACAGCCCCTGAGCAGGGTTGGGAATGCTAATTCAGGCTCCCTTTGTGTGGTCATTCTGAGCTGCTACTTGGACTCTATCATGGGCTTCCCAGATTTGCTGTGGGGCCTCCTGAGACCTGAACAGGGAGCAGGACAAAGGCCCCTCTACCTTAGTTTTCCCTTACTTACATATAGTCCTCCCCCACCTGGAGGGGAATTTCAGAACAAGCCACTCACATCTCCTTCTGCTTGTTTCACTTTCCTTTTCTTTTATTCACTAAGGGTGGAATTTCTGCTTCCAGTTCTTATTATTTTTTATTCCATTTATTTTTATTAGTTGGAGGCTAATTACTTTACAATATTGTAGTGGTTTTTGCCATACATTGACATGAATCAGCCATGGATTTACATGTGTTCCCCATCCCGATCCCCCCTCCTGCCTCCCTCTCCATCCCATCCCTCTGGGTCTTCCCAGTGCACCAGCCCTGAGCACTTGTCTCATGCATCCAACCTGGTCTGGTAATCTGTTTCACCCTTGATAGTATACTTGTTTCAATGCTGTTCTCTCTGAACATCCCACCCTCACCTTCTCCCACAGAGTCTAAAAGTCTGTTCTGTACATCTGTGTCTCTTTTCCTGTTTTGCATATAGGGTTATCGTTACCATCTTTTTTTAATTCCATATATATGTGTTAGTATACTGTATTGGTCTTTATCTTTCTGGCTTACTTCACTCTGTATAATAGGCTCCAGTTTCATCCATCTCATTAGAACTGATTCAAATGAATTCTTTTTAGTGGCTGAGTAATATTCCATAGTTTATATGTACCACAGCTTCCTTATCCATTCGTCTGCTGATGGGCATCTAGGTTGCTTCCATGTCCTGGCTACAGTTCCTATTTTAAAGGGAATTTTCTGAGATAATAACATTGAAACAAGTATACTATCAAGGGTGAAACAGATCATCAGCCCAGGTTGGATGCATGAGACAAGTGCTCAGGGCTGGTGCACTGGGAAGACCCAGAGGGATGGGATGGAGAGGGAGGCAGAAGGGGGGATCGGGATGGGGAACACATGTAAATCTATGGCTGATTCATGTCAATGTATGGCAAAAACCACTACAATATTGTAAAGTAATTAGCCTCCAACTAATAAAAATAAGTGAAAAAAAAAAGGGAATTTCCCCTATGCCATATTCTGCTCCCTCTCTTTCTTCCACAACAGTGGCTGACTGGAGGCTGAGAAACATGGTTTATGAAAGAAAGGGTGAGAAGTACATTAGCTTAATGTTTTCTGAATTCTATCTTTGGCTATTTAAAATATTTATTTATTTATTTTTGGCTTCTCTGGGTCTAAGTTGCTGTGTGGACTTTCTCTAGTTGCAGTAATCAAGGGCCACTCTCTAGTTTCGGTGCACAGACTTGTCATTATGGTGGCTTCTCTTGTTGTAGAGCAGGGGCTCTAGGGTGTGAGGGTTCAGTTGTATGGTGCATGGATATCCCGGCATGTGGGATATTCCTCGACCAAGGATCAAACCTGTGTCCTTCATATTGGCAGATAGATTCTTAACTACTGGACCGCCAGGGAAGTCCTTGAATTCTTATTTTGACTATGAATGTGTGTGATTACACAGCATGCACAGAATTGTGTCAACAATGTTTTCTTTCTTTGAGGAGCTCACCATTAACAAAAGAAGAAATGATCTAAATATTTTTTTTAAAAATCACCAAAGGGAAACCAACAGCCAAATCTAGTCATTCTAATCAAACAGGAGAGCAAAGTTCTGGAGGGCCTGTCTCACTTCTTTGGAGCATGGAATCTCCAGAATAGAATGGAGCTTGGAGATGAAGACTCAAAAATGAACAATTGCTTCAGTGTCCTGGCTAAAGACCATTAAAGTACATATAATAAGCAAAACTGTTTATTGGGGTTTCCTTGGTATCCCCTTGTCAAGGGGAATCATTTGCCTCTCTTGTATTAGAATCATTATTACTACTGTTCACTGTATATTGTATAATGTATACTGTCTTGCCTTTCCTAGCAAAGATTCTGGTTCTGCCTGTGTTTTCCCATGGCTCAAAATTTGAAGTCTCACTTAAGCTAAAAAATATCTGACTTTTCCAAGGGAAATATAAACAAAACTCTGACTACCAGCTATTGTAATCATTTCTGCTGAGGACATGCATTGACTCATCCTCCCAACCTTGAACTCTTAGATCCTTATGGTGCACCAGATTAGCTGGTTTGCAGTTAGGTCAGCCAGTTATGTATTCTTCACAGGCAAGGGTTTAGCTTTTAATCTGATGCCAGATCCATCTCATGAAGTTTTAAGATGGTCCAGTGATTTCACTACCTTAAAGCTTGCACATAATTTGATTGATAACCCAGAGCTCAAATGTTGTCAATAGGAAAAAAAAAGTCATTTGACAAATCAATTTCACCACTTGTTCAACTTTCTTATCATGAGTTCTCAATTTAACCACTGGAACTGAATCATTAAAAAAAAAATCTATTCTTAGATCATAATATCTGAGAGACTTAGCATACTCCTTCAAAATAAGTGTTGAATAGTCTTTTAATGTTTCTGATTATTTGCATTTATTTTAATATATTTTTGTGATCAAGAGCGATGCATGCACATTGTGGATGAAATGTAACTATGAAAGAGCACAAACAATAAAAAAAATCCTTTTGAAAGCACCAAAAAGAGACCCACAATGAGCATTTTGGTGAATATCCATCAGATTTTTTTCTTTTCCCTACTAGGTTGAACTGTGTGAAACTGTCGATAGTTAATCATTTTTGGTTTACAAAATGGCAGTTTCAATGGTTCCACCTCATAGAGACTTATGCATAAAAGCCTCTGTACTTATTTCAAAACTTGATTATATTTGCCTAATATCTCTGGAATAAATATCCATGTTTAAATATATCCTTAATAAAAGTATTGCATAGATTTTATTAAATGAGTCCCAACATTTATGTAGTTTTTTATTTGATATTTGTGTTATTTCCTCTCCTCACTTTTAAAATTTGCTATTGTAAACAAGACTGCAATAAACATTCTTATTCTTATCTGACTGTTTTCTAAGAACAGCTTTTTTAGAAGTAGATTTTCTGGGGTAAAAGAATCGAATGTTTAAAATAATATCGATTGTTGTTCAGTTGCTAAATTGTTTCTGACTTTTTGCAACCCCATGGACTGCAACACGCCAGGCTTCCCTGCCCTTCACAATTTCCCAGAGTTTGCTCATATGCATGTCCGTTGAGTTGGTGATGCTATCCAACCATCTCGTCCTCTGTCATCCCCTTCTCCTCCTATCTTCAATCTTCCCTAGCCTCACGGTCTTTTCTAATGAGTCAGCTCTTTGTATCAGGTAGCCAGAGTATTGGAGCTTCAGCTTCAGCATCAGTTCTTCCAATGAATATTCAGGGTTGATTTCCTTTAGGATTGACTGATTTGATCTCCTTGCTGTCCAAGGGACTCTCAAGAGTCTACTCCAGCACCACAGCTTGAAAACATCAGTTCTTCAGTGCTTAGCTTTCCTTATGGTCCAACTCTCACATCCGTTTGTGACTACTGGAAAAACCATGTGTGTTGTGTGTGTTAGTCACTCAGTTGTGCCCGACTCTTTGTGACCTCATGGACTGTAGCCCACCAGGCTCCTCTGTCCATGAGACTTTCCAGGCAAGGATACTGGAGTGGGTTGCCATTTCCTTCTCCAGCAGATCTTCCCAACCCAGAGATCGAACCCGGGTCTCCTGCACTACAGGCAGATTCTTTACCAACTGAGCTACAAGGGAAGCTTTGATTATATGGGTCTTTGTTGGCTAAGGGATGTCTCTGCTTTTTAATATGCTGTCTGGGTTTGTCATAGCTTTTCTTCCAAGGAGCAAGCGTCTTTTAATTTCATGGCTGCAGTCCAAATATTGATGGTGGAGACCAAAAAAGGGAGGCGTAGGTCTTGGAAAGTGCATTAGACAGGGCTTTCCACAGGCCTCAGTTTGAAACCGCACTCATCCAATAGCCTAATCTGATTTTCTCCTTTGGTGAATTGTGTTATATTGACCTTAAAGGTTGATATAAAGATTAAATAAGATATATTATACAAAGTGCTGCCTTCTTGGCCTCTGAAAGCTCAGAGGACATTAGGTCCATTCATACTAAGGCTACTTAATGTAGACCATGATAATGTTTTGTCTAGAGTAACATAAACTTTAATGATGGCATGTCAGGCTTCCTGGAGACCCATAAGGAGCCTAATACCTTCTCTTCTTCTTACTTATTTTCAGCTTCTTTCATCCTAAATCCCAAATCCCAGGGACAAAAGAATCTTTCTCTCTCTCTGCACTCTTTAGAAGATAAACTTTTTCCTAAATTCTCCACCTCTAACATGAGAAGAAAGAGCCAGGAAGTAGTTAAATGTAGGATTCATAGCACGGTTGCCTGGGACCAAATCCCAACTTGTCCACTCTGATGCTTTATGATCTCAGGCAGGTTAATTGACTGTTCTCTGTTCAGTTTCCTTCTTTGTTAGCAGGACTAACAATAACAGTCCCTAGATCAACAGGAGGAATTAACACAGGTAAAACACTTAGAGCAGTGCCTGGCACATAGTTTACATCCAATAAATATCAGTTATTACCAGAAAGCAAGCTCTGGAAGTGCAGAGATTTTGACTACCTTGTTCACTGCCAATCCTCCAGTATCTGCAACAGTGCCTGGTATGCAGGAGGCCCTCTTTCACTTGTTGAACAAATGAACGGTTTTCTGAACCCCTTCATTGACAAAATATGACTGTGGATATCGTTCATACCACTTTTGTTGTCGTTTAGGATACAGCCATTCTAGAGTTTGCTCCTGACTTCTTTCTCCATGGGAGAAAATGCAAGTTTCTCAGGCATAAATATTTCATGTGACTTTAGCTGCAGAAGCACATTCCTTTAGTGCATACAGAGTCCCTCTAAGTCTGCAAGATCAGGCAGGCACATGCTCTATGCCACAAGTATTTATGGATCTGAATCACATAACACAATGGCCAGGTGTTTTGCTGTGGAGCATCACATGGGAGAGGGATCTCCAGCCACCAGAAACCTGGCTCTGAGTAGAGCAAACACACCACACACACACACACCCCAGGTTTCCTGCCCTCAGCTGGGCTCCAGTCTAGTGAGAAGCATTTGTCACCATGAACCATGAATGATGATGAGAGAGGAAGAGAGTGGCAGAGAGAAATTATGGGAGGATGATGATGTTGAGTGACATCTCAGATCACTCAATTCAACAGACTCTTTGCCAAGCAGGTGCCATACACCAGGCAGGAACTGGTATCAGGAAAAACCTTTGAACAAGACACAGGGAAAATGAGAAGACCGTAAGCCACTCAAGGGCAGGGTCCCTCTTTCTTGTTAATCTCTGTATCCCGGGGTTGTCACAGGGTCCAACTCAAAGAACTCACTAAATGTTGGGTAAAGGTACCAACGGAAAATGAGTGCTCAGTAGTTGATGGATTCCATGAGCCCTTCAAGCTGTATGAGTAGAAGGAACAGCTGTCTCTAAGGGGTTAGCGCTTGAGCATACCCATGAGATGCCTGAAAAGCAGGGCTCTAGAAGAAAAGTGACCTTGAATTACAATAAGTAATTTTTCTGCCCCAGAATAATTGGGATGAATATCTTTTAAGAATAGAAGAATTTGAACTGGGGCTGTATGACAGTCAGAAGAACAGCTGATGTGGACACGTAATGCCTGGAACCTGGAAGTATTTTAGTTAGTATCTGCAAAGGGATTTTTCAGATGTGATTAACTTAAAGATCTTGATATAAGGAGATTCAGTTCAGTTTAGTTCAGTCGCTCAGTTCAGTTCAGTCATGTCTGACTCTTTGCAACCCCATGGACTGTAGCACACCAGGCATCCCTGTCCCTCCAACTCCCAGAGCTTGCTCAAATTCATGTCCATTGAGTCGGTGATGCCATCCAACCATTTCACCCTCTGTCTTCCCCTTCTCCTCCTTCCTTCAATCTTTCTCAGCATCAGGGTCTTTCCCAATGAGTCAGTTCTTTGCATCAGGTGGCCAAAGTATTGGAGCTTCAGCATCAGTCCTTGCAATGAGTATTCAGGGTTGATTTCTTTTAGGATTGATTTGTTTGATCTCCTTGCTGTCCAAGAGACTCTCAAGAGCCTTCTACAGCACCACAATTCAAAAGTATCAGTTCTTCAGTGCTCAGCTTTCTTTCTGGTCCAACTCTCACATCTGTATATGACTACCAGAAAAACCATAGCTTTGACTATATGCATCTTTGTTGGCAAAGTAATGTCTCCACTTTTTAATACACTGTTAGGTTTGTCATAGCTTTCCTCCCAAGGAGCAAGCATCTTGGTGGTAATCTGTTACAAAAGTAATAGACAAAAGTACAACATGGAAAAGCATAGGCTCTGATGCTCGAGGAAGGAAGGAGATTGGAGATACAGGCTTGAGGCTTATCAGGGGACTGGGCAGAGGTAAGTGTTAAGGGGTGATTAGAAATGGGTAACAGGAGATGTGGGTGAAGCAATCAGTCCAGCCAGATTATAGTGAATCTATCCTCATGATCAAGAATTTGGGCTTCAATCCTAAATCATTAGAGGGTTAGAAACAACACTTCTCTGCATGCTGAGGAAGGGGTGGGGTGTGAGAGCAATGGCCAAGGTCAGCAAGGATGCTACTGTGGAGACCCAAGCCATGAGGGTGCAGAGAGGAAGCCACTGGGAGGAGCAAACAGAAGTGATTTACTTTCAGATCCATCCTCCAGATGTATGGACACCAATTTTGAACAACCTCCCCGTGAGCATTATGATTAACAAGTCTTCTTAACTGATGCTGTGTAAGCTGCCTCCACCAGCCAAGGAAGAGTCTGATAGCACCCAAGTTCTGCTGGGGCTCCAGGACTCAAAGAGCAGCCCACATTGGGCTCTTCTGTTTCTCGATGCCTGTGTGGGACACTTGGGCTCCATACCTGATGATGGGCTCTGTCCTGCGTCTGGCCATCTCCTCATCTGCATCTTTAAGCCACAGAGCCAGAAGAAGGTGAGCTAAGGGTCATTTCAGAGTCAAGCAGAGGGGTGGAGTGTTTCTGTAAAAATGTCTTCCCACACTGACCCATCCATGGATGGTAAAGAAAACAGATGAAAGGAAGAGAGAAGGAAGAATTTAGCAAATGTCCTAGGAAAGGGCTGGACCACAGGTGAGGCTGTGCTAAGGAGGAGATTCTCATTGGGTCAAACAGAGTCTGAATGATGGTGATCAAATGCAATCCCTACGATGATAGAAGCAGAATTTTCCAAAAGCACCTCATTGCTGAAAAAGAAGAGAATCACTGATGGTAGGAGAAAGACTACAGGGCATGGAATAACAAACTTTCATTCCACTTCTGGGTTCTTTATTAATCTGACCTCCTCCACTCATTCATTCATCTAAGTAAATGAATGACTTATGGCATGTTGAAAAATGGAAGGGAATAAAGGCAAGGTCTAGATACTGCTCTGAAGCATCCAAAGTCTGGTGGGGAAGAAAAAGAGAAAACTGCATTTTGGCAGGTGTGCTCCAAGGGCAAGTGAGGATGCCTACTCAATAAAGGACAGCCAGGAATAGCTTCCTGCAGGAGCTCATGGTTGACCAGTGTCTTGAAGGATGCATAAGAATCAGGCAGGCAGAGAAGAGGAGAAAGGATATACTAGATATCTCTGGTTATGCAACATATTACCCCACAACTTAGTTGAGTGAAACAACAGTGAACATTTGTGATCTTATACAATTTCTGTGGGTCAGGAATTTAAGAGCAGCTTAGCTGGATTGTTCTGGCTTGTGGATTCTCACGAGGTTGCAGTCTTCAGAAAGGCTTTGTCTGAGGCTGGAGGATCTGCTTCCAAGATGGGTCCTTCACATGGCTGTTGGCAGGAGGTTTCTGTGGCTTGAGAGTCCTCATAATGTGGCTTCACTGAGCATGAATGAGTCAGAATCTGCAATGTCTCTTATGACCTAGCTTCAAAATCTCCCTACTGTCATTTTTGTTATATCCTGTTGGTTATACAATCAGCATTGTTCAGTATGGGAGGAATTACATGAGGGCGTAATTGTCAGGGAGTGGGACTCTTTGGGGTAGGCTGCCATGACGGGCATTTCAGGTTAGAGGACTAGCATGAGGAAAGCGATGGGCTGAGATCAGCATGGAGTAGGCGAGGAACTAGAAGCTGTTTGCTTTAGGGACAAAATGTATCATGCACATGGGTGGAGAAGCACAGGCCAGACCAAGGGGGATATTGACTGCATAGCCAGTGAGAGTTTGGACTGTATTCTGTAGCTGATAGGGATGGTCAGCAGGAGCTCATGTGGGAATTGGGAAGGTCATTCTAGTGGTCATGTAGAGAGAACAAGTTCAGAGACAGGGAGAAGAGCCAGAAAGCAACTGTGTTAGAGCTTGAAGGGACTCTCCCTGGGGACTATGGGTGGACATGTGTGTCATATCTAAAACATGGCAAGATTTGGGGACTAACTGAACATATAATGGGAAAGATGGGTGAAGTCAAGATTTTTTCCCCCTCTGTCTGGTTGTCTAGGTAGATGGAAGTGCCATTAACTGAGACTGGGGTCCCAGGGTGGGGTAGCAGAAGGGTCTGCTTTGAGGGTATGGATTTTAAGAGGCTTCTGGGGGTATTCAATGGTTTTTCCTAGAAGACATTTTGAGGCCAAAGAAAGCTTTCTGCGTTGAATATATAAAAACTGTCAAACCCTGGCCGTAGAATGTAGAACTTCTAATTGAAACTTAATTGAAGTGGCTTTGGTTATTAATGGTTTGGACTTTGCTTGCTCAGGGTCTACACCCTATTCTAGTGTTCACTGGAAAGCAGGGAGGGATACACAGAGAGAAATAGAGAAGAAACAGCCTTTGTTGTGCACCTACCATGTATTCAGCACTGCCCTGAGCTCTTTCATGTGTATCATCTAATTTAAAATCCTTGCAGGAGTACTGAGGGCTTACGCTTGGTCAGACACTCTCTGAAGAATTTTATGCGTATTAGAACATTGAATTCTCAGAGTGAAGCTGTAAAGGAGGTACTATTATATATAAGGGAACTGAGGTACAGAGAGGTTTAACAAATTGTCCTAGGTTTTCGTTAGGCAATTTTTACAAATAATGAACTAGAGTCTGAGAGTTTCAGTATTGTGGCCCAGGTCACACTGTGATAAATAATGGAGCTAGGATGTGAGTGAGTGAATCCACGGTTTTAAATCTGCTCAACAAAAAGTTGAGGTATGAGGCAACGGCTTTCTGGGTTTTGCCCATGGCATCAAGGGAAAAAGAAAAGAGGAGTGAAGAAAGGCCATGTACACATACACACACACACAGCCAAACAAACAAACAGAAAAACCTATTAGAACTAATAACAGGATTTGGTAAAGTAGTAGGAAAAAAAATCAATACACAGAAACCGGTTGTGTTTCCTTCCATACACTAATAATGAACTAATGGAAAGAGAAAATAAAAAAGTAAAGCCATTTACAATTGCATTAAACACAATAAAAGATCTAGGAATAAACTTAACTAAGGAGGCAAAAACTTATACACTAAAAACTATAAGATACTCATGAAAGAAATGAAGAAGTCACAAAAAAACTGAATAATATTGTCAAAATGACCACACACCTCAAAGCAATCTACAGCTTCAATGCAATCTCAATCTAAATACCAATGGCATTTTTCACAGAAATAGAAAAAAACCCTAAAATTTGTACGGAACTGTAAAAGACCCCCAAATAGCCAAAGCAATCTTGAGAAAAAAGAACAAAGCTTGAAACATTAAGCTCTTTGATTTCAAATGATATTATGAAGATAAAGTAATTAAAACAGTATGGATTGGCATAAAAACAGACATATAGATCCATGGAATGGAACAGAGCCCAGAAATAAACCCACATGTGTAAGGTCAATTAATTTATGACAAAGGAATCAAATATATATACTGGGGGAAGAACAATTAATTGCTCTGGGAAAACTGAACAGCTACATGCCAAAGAATGACCAGCATCCTATACCTTATGACTGTCCTGGTGGCTCAGCTGGTAAAGCGTCTGCCTGCAGTGCGGGACACTCGGGTTTGATCCCTGGGTTGGGAAGATCCCCTGGAGAAGGAAATGGCAACCCATTCCAGTACTCTTGCCTGGAAAACCCCATGGATGGAGGAGCCTGGTAGGCAAAGAGTTGGACACAACTGAGCAGCTTTACTTTCACTTGCACTTTCTTCTATACCATACACAAAAATTAACTAGAAATATTTAAGATTAAAGACTTGACTATAAGATCTGAAAGCATAAAACTCCTAGAAGAAAACATAGGCAATAAAGCTCTTCAACATCAGTCTTAGTGATGATTTTTTGGATTTGAATACCAAAAGCAAAAACAACAAAGGCAAAAATAAGCAAGTGGTACTACAACAAAATCAAAAGCTCCTGCATAGCAAAGGAAACCATCAGCAAAATGAAAAGGCAACCTGTGGAACTGGAGAAAATATTTGCAAACCATATACCTGATAAGGGGTTAATATCCAAAATATGCAAAGAACTTATGCAACTCAATAGTTTAAAATGAAAAAGAAGCAATCTGATTTAAAAATGGGCAGAGGACCTGAATTGACACTTTTCTGAAGATGACACACAGATGGCAACAAGTACATAGAAAGATGCTCAGCATCACTAATCACCAGGGAGGTGTAAATCAAACCCATAGCAAGATACCACCTCACACATAATTACTATCAAAAAGAAAAAGTTATAAGCATTGGAGCGGATGTGGGGAAAAGGAACCCTTGTGCACTGTTAGTAGAATGTAAAGGGTCAAAGTCACTATGGAAAATAGTGTAGAGCTTCCTCAAAAAAATTGAGTAGAACTACCACATGATCCAACAATTCCACTTCTAGGTATTTATATGAAGAAAATAAAATTACTAACTGGAAAGATATGTGCATCTACATATTCATCACGGCTTCATTTGTAATAGCCAAGCTACAGAAAAAAATTAGGTGTCCATCAATGGAAGAATGGATAAAGAAGTTGCAATACAGACACATTGTTTTTCAGCCATAGAAAAGAATGAAATTTTGTCATTTTTGACAACATGGATGGACCTCCAAGGCATCATGCTAAGTGAAATGTCAGTCAGGGAACAATAAATAACTTACAACCTCACTTATATGTGGTCTCTAAAAACAAAACAATAAAAACAAAAACAAAAGGTAAAATAAACAAACAACTTCCCCCATCATAGATGCAGAGAACAGGTTGGTGTTTGCCAGAGTTGGGGTGTGGAAGGGGGTGAAATGGCTGAAGGGGATTAGAAGGTACAAATATCCAGTTAGAAGATAAGTCCTGGAGATGCAATGTACCTCACAGTGAGTATAGTTAATACTGCTGTATTGCATATTCGAAATACATGCTATATATATATATACACACACACGTATATATGTAAGTAAAAAATATATATATATATGCTGAAAGCACATAAAATACCTTTCAATTTAAAAAATAATTTGTATACAGTAAAACGTTGCTTGTGTCTATCAACATGTAGCTCACAGTTAAAATTTCATGATAGAGATATAAGACATAAGAATATAGAAGAGCTACAAGAAAAACCCATGAATCCAAAAACAATGAATGAGGCACGGTGAAGAGGGTAGGAAGCTCAGACTTACCTGGGGAGGGTAGGTAGTATAGGTCCAGTGGGCTATGCCATGTGGGAACATGGTCTTGGTGTTGCTGGATCTTTCAGATTTTCATCTAAAAGTCTAGGTAGGTATTAAAGTGAAAAACAAATTAGTTGCTAACACTGCAGGCAGGAAAAATATGTTTGTGATTTCACTGGATCCTCAGACCACCAGTATGTCATCTCCACAAAGACCTCTTGGGCCACGTTATGTGACAAACCACTGGGTGACTCCTATAAAATTAGATTTTCCCTCAAACCAGCTCCACCCTCTCTGGGGAGTTTTGGGGTGGTCCTTGCTGCAGTGCTTGGAGCCCGAGTGGGTTCTTCTGCTGGCTGCCTCTGATCTCGGAGATCATATTTGGTTTTGTTCATTCAACCAGTATTTATAGAGCTGAGGTCAGCATAGAAGACACAATGGGAAATAGGACAGACACGCTCTATGGTTTTAGGAGCTTGGAGTGTACTGGGAGGTGTGCACAACAGACAGCTAATTACATTAATAAATGCAAGATAACTCATGATAAAGGCCAAGAATGAAAGGCAGAGGCAGGAGAGAGGAGTGTAATGGGGGTTCGATTCAGACTGAGGAGAGTGGTCAGAGAAGGTCTGGGGAGACCCACATGCTGCGGAGGGAGAGCCTTCCAGGCAGAGGAGCTTGTGTAGGACCACACGAGGCCGAGGAACCTGATGATGGAGCAAAGGGCTGCACAGCAGGAGCCTGAGGAGAGAGCAGGAGAGAAAACGACTGACCCGGGGGCAGGGGCCTGGTACCCCGCCCTTGGAGGGCAAGGCAGGATTTCAGCAGGAGATACCTGATCTGATGAATGTGTCTCAAGGGCCCCCCCAATGCTGACTGTGGAGGGAACAAGTGAATGAAGAGGACATGGTGACCACGGCACAGATAAGATACGATAGAGGAAGGACATGGGTGGGGCAGTGGAGAAGGATAAAAGTAGTCTGAGATATATTTGGAGGTAGAGCCAACTGGGCACAATGATTACAATATGTTTCAATTACATATTGCTGCCTGAGATAAGCCAAGTCCCTGGTGGAGAGTGACACTTGCTCTTCCTTTCTTAAACGTTCTGGATCACTCCCCTTTCCAGAGAGAAGCCCTCTGACCCTGCTGCACCCACAAACCTCATCAAATGAGGGCTCAGTGTCTGCAGACTAACATTTGCCTTCTGGATTTGGCTTTAAGCAACCAAGTGGTTTCCAAATACTTAACCCTTCTCCCCTTTAGGCTGAGTTCTGGGTGTGGGGAACATCCAGAAGTTTTCCACTCAGGAGATTTGCCTCCAAGGAGAGTAGTGATAGTAGTTAGGTCACTAAGTGTCTGGCACTATTCTGTTTTGCATGTGGTTGATCAATGGAATCAGGTTCATTGTCATCCCTATTTTGAAAATGAAAAGACAAACCCCCAGAGAGGTAAAGTAACTTGCTCAAGGATGCAGCTGCACCCAGAAGGTCCATTGCAAAGTCTATGCACTTAAGTCCTACTCTGCAAGTGTAAGCAAGCACAGATGTCTTCAGAGGGCTGTCATGTGTAGCTTCATTCTGTGTTGCTGTGAAAGATTCCTGAAGTGGTTCTGCCTGCATCTCCCCCATTGGTGCAGCCAGCAATGCTGTCAGAGGGGATTTGTCCTGGACATGCCCATCATGGCATCTGTGTGGCCAGAGTCCTTCTCCAGCCAGTGGGGCTCTGCCCTACCTCTGGTGGAAGAAGCAATGCTGTGTTACACCTCCTGCAGAGGGAGGGGAGGGGTGTGCTGTTAACTAGACCGGCTTTCAGCTCTTGATCCAGGAGAAATCTGTTTATAAAGTGCCAAGAGCCCAGAGGTGATCAGAAATGAAGGGCTGGCCTAGCAATGGGGTTGGTTGTGAGCTGAGCCCATCAGCAGCTTTGCCTGGAGCTTTGCCTGGAGGATACAAATGCATTTGGCCCATAAGTGACAAGAGGTCACAGGGGAATGTGCAGAGCACAGTGGAGAAGATGGACAAGATAGCAGGAATGACGGCAGAGACACCACAACCACGCTTCTACACCTGAGTTTTCCTTCCCAAACATCCCCTCTGAACAGCAATGCATTTTTCTGATAAGGAGGTTTCTTAGAAGGCTTAAATGCCTTCAGAAGTATTTTCCTGATAAGGAGACTGTAGGGGAACTGGGTTGTCCAGCTGTTGATGGAGACTTGCCAGATGCTCTCAATTTGCATTTCCAGGGAAGCTAGTGCAGATGAAACCCCAGATTTGTAAGCAGAAGAAACCCAGCTCCCTGGTTATGGGCTCCTGTGACAGTGATCTGTGTTTCCTCATTCCAATAGAGGGGGGACGGTTGGCATGCTTGGCCCATCTCTTCAAGCTCCCCAAATGCCATCTCTCCTGGGGAAAGCATGCTTCATTTCCTCTTTCAGATTATTAAATTTTTGAGATACAAGCCAGTCTAGGATCTGAAGTGTGTTCCAGAGAACCCTGGTCGTCTGAGGTTCTCCCTCTTCTTTCTCAACCTCCTCCTCCCCACCCCCCACCCCCGACTCGGTGTCCCAAGTTTAAACAAAATTGGGAGTCTTCAATGTTGGTTTATCCTCAGAAATTCACAGGGCACATAAGCATGTCATATAGTTCTCAGAATTCCGTAACAAGGAAACTTCTTTAATGTTGCCTTTTCTCGAACTTAAGTGACCACAGAAATCTTTTTGCATATCATAGCTAGTAATAACCCCTGGAACCACGATTCTGGGGAATAGGCTTTGGATATTTTTAAACTAGGAGATCTCAGGCATGTTCATTCAGTGTTCAACAGACTGCTTGCATCTGAATTCCATCTCAGGGTTTGTGCCAAACACTGGAGCCACAAAAATGTCAGGCTCAGATCCTGTTCTTAGGGAGCTTGGTTGGGTGAAGGAGACAAGGCGGGTACAGAGAGCGGCCCCAGGCCACCTTGAGGCAGTGAAGGCTCCCTGGAGGAGGAGGTGATACCTGAGACGAGTCTCTAAGAACAAGGAGTATCCCACCAGACAAAGACCCAAGGCCAGTAGGAGCTGTGTTTGGCACAGAGAGGGCAATTAATACAAGCCGCTCCAGTGTTCTAGCCTGAAGAATTCCATGGACTGTAGAGTCCATGGGGTCGCAAAGAGTCGGACAACGACTGAGCGACTTTCACTTGCACTTTCTTTCACTTTCAATCCAGAATGAACTAATACTCAGTGTAGTTCAGTGTAGTACAATACTCAGTGTAGTAAATGCTTAATCATGACTTTCTAGTTAAGGGAAGAAAACTATGGATTTTGGTTCTCAGCTAAAGCACCTTTAATGATTAAGCTATAGACATTTTTCAGGCTCATTTCCTTTGTAATTGAGAAACTGGTGATTTGGAAGAGCCATCTTGGACACCTATGCAAAACTTACTGACCTGTTTCTGACTTCACTGGAGCATGTGGGGTTGCTGGTGCCAAGGGTCAGTTTAGATAAGACGGGGCTGAGAACCTGGCACAAACCTGTCTGCCTGCCTTTGCAGAAAGTCAGCAGATGGAAGGAGATGCTTATACTTTCTGAATGGTCATTAATAAGCCACTTAGAAACCATATCAATCTACTCTGCAGAGAAACAATGCCTTCCAAGTGTGGAGGATATAATGTAATACTTCTGGTGCCTACTATGCACCTAGCCCTGTCCTGGATGATTTCACACCCGTTTTCTCATTTCATCCTAATGATCTTGAAGGAAGGGAGATACTATGTTCCTTTTACTTAAGGAAAAAAACAAAACAAAACAAAACTGTGGTTGGGGAATTAAAGTGACCAGCCAAGGGTATGGCCATTGAGGAATGTTGGAGGTCAGATCTAGGGGTCCATCACACTGTTTCATAGTTTCTCCTTCTTACACAGTGGGGGTAAACTTTCACCTTGACCTATGGGGTGATTCCTTTTGCAGAACTGCCCCTTTACTAGCAAAACTCCAGTATCTCTAAATGTGGTTTATTGGCTGCTTTATTAGCATTTAGTAGAGAACACAGAAAATATTAGGGTCCTTCAGCTCTCTTTTCATTTGTCATGTCCTGGAAGTGAGTGGTGTACCTTTATATTTAGCATGTTATTAAGGCTAATTATACCTCTGAATCAAAGGAGATTGTTCAAATTAGATGGGAAATGATTAAGTGTGGCAGAGTCTGATTTTCTAGTAAGATGGGGACCCAGAGAAGCCTAGATGTAGAATTCGGATTTTCATCAACTGGAAAGATGTAGGCACAGCTTTCACATGGGTGGGGGGCATGAAGTTGGATTCTCTTGCTGAGTCTCCCCTTGAAGAACAATCCAGAGTTGAAACATTCTGGCACTCTCCTTGGTACTGAAACTGTTTTTCTCTCCAAAGTGGTGAGGAAGGACTCAGAAAATCATATCATGGCTTAGCACCTTGGGTAAGTTGGGCCCTTGTTTCTCTTCTAAAGTCACAGGCACCCTCTGGAAAAAAATTAAATCAATCCCTCCTGACCTCACCACATCATTCCCGCACACATCAGCATGGCTGAAAGGCAGAAACAAGACCCTGGTTGAGTCTGGGGCTCCCAGGGGCCTCTCCCCATCCTATCCTGCCTCCATACCTCCAATATGAACCCACAAGCTCATGAAGCTTGCTTCAAGTTGGAAGGCACAGACTCTGAGATATGGTTTACTGGTTTAATGTTTTTGTTTTTAGATGCAGAATATTTAGTTGAAAATCTTAAGTTAGTTCCCAGAATATAAAATAGATTCAAATCCCCTGCTGTTGTTGAAGTGGAGGAAGTGTCTGAAACTCTAGCTATATGCTCCTATCCCAGTGAAGTCCCTCTTTTACATTAGATCACTTTGGATTAGAATGAAAAAGCAGGACCCTTGAGGCAGGGAGTTTGTTCACTGCTGTATCCTCAATACATGGAAGAATGTTTGGTATATCTTAGGTGCTCAAAGAATATTTGTTCATAATTGAAACATGTAAGACTAGTGATGGCATTCCCTGGACCTGGACACAGTGAAGATGACACCAGAATCCACGTCAGAAGAATTAACTGATTATCACTTGAGAGTCCTCATGCTTCAATATACATACAATGTAAGATCCTCACTCATCCCCTGCTCAACTCTGCAGGTAGGGAGATGACTGGACAGGGCTAGTTTATTTCTAGAAATGGTACCTAGTAACAGGAAAATCAAAAGGAGCCTTATGATAGGAAGTAAAGAATGGAAATATTGATAAAAATACCAGTGATTTTCACATCTGTTGGGGTCTTCTTAGGTGCTTAGGTCTCCATATGCATTTTCTCAGTTGAATCCTCAAAGTATCCCTACTATTTTAGAAGGACAACATAATTCACAAACCTACCCCCATCAGTAGCATAGATCCCCTTGAGGCCTGCCAGGCTGTGAGTTTCTTGAGGGCAGGACCTAACTCTGACCTTGGTTGAGTTACTGCTGTGTCTATGCACAAAATTGAACTTAAGGAAGATCCACTTGCCTGAGATGAAAGAGATGGGTGAGAGCAAGGGCAACTAAAGGCAGGGAGCCCAGGGGAGAAGCTGCTCTTATTCCCAACATTGAGGATGCTATGGTAACATGGCAGCATGAGAAGAAAAAGAATGTGTATATGTGAACATATATATGTACATATACATGTATGTATACAAATGCATACATATATATTAATAATAAATACAAGTGTGTTTTTTAAAGCTAGTTTTAAATAAATTGAAATTAGTGCTTTGAAAGTTAGGATTTTCTTTTTTTAAGTCAGTATATTCCAGGTATAATTTAATACAGTGAAATCCACCCATTTTAAGTGTATACCTCAATTTTGACAAATGTATACAGTCATAGCCACACTACAACCAATATATTGAGTAACCCCATGACCCCAAAAGGTCTGTGTGCCTCTTTGCATCCATCTTCTCCTCCAACCTCCAGCCTCTGGAAACCACAGATCTTCTACCTCTCTGTATAATTTTGTCTTTTTCAGAATGTTGAATAAATTGGATCATACACTATGAAGCCTTTTGTGCCTGGCTTTTAAACTCACCATAATGCTTTTCAGATGCATCCATGTTGTTACATGTGTCAGTAGTTTGTTCCTTTTTATTGCTGCCATTTCTATTTTCTTTAAGAATTTGTGTAATTGGTATTATTTCTTCCTAAATCCTTTGGTAGAGTTTTCCAGCGAAACCACCTAGGCCAGAACAGTATATTTTGAGAACAGGAGCTCACTGGATATTTTGGATACCTTGGCTTTGGTGCATGTTCACTTTGCCCGTTCTTCCCTCACCTAGGAGGGACTGGGTTGTCCACATGTTCCCAGGAGACTGCCACCCCACCCCACCCCACCTCCGCCCACTAACTCCTGCTGCCTGGGTTGTAGATCGGAGTGTACAGGTGGGGCAGGAGGAGAGGGAAAGAGGAAGATTCGTCAGTGACGCAGGGAAGAAACAGGTGGGAGGAGTGAAATGTCAGGGAAACAGCATCCAGGGTTTCCAGAACAGAGATCAGAAAACAGGGAAACAACGTGCCAACCTCCTTCCAGCCCGGTTACTGGGGAGAAAATCACTTCATCAAGGTCACATTGCTGTTTGTTTATGATATTCATCTTCCCTAGAAAGAAAAAAAGCAAACTTTAGAAAGAGACTGCTTCTCCAGGAGATTTCCAACCTTGTGTCCAGACCAAAGTGGTTTGGACAAGCTTTAGAGAAATATCTGATTAGTTTTAAGGGTCTGGTAGGCAAAACTTCCAGCTGCTTTGAAGTGTTCCTTGTGCTACGTGAAACTTCTCTGTATTTAACCCCCCAGGCTCTTCCCAATGGAAACAGTGTGGATTTGATCAACCCTCATCTCATGTCCTGAGGACAATTCTCTGTAACTTCTTCCTGGAAAGTTTGCTGAGATTCAGTCCCGTATAGAACCTTTCTCCAGCTAATGCTTGAGAGGATACGGATTGAAAAAGGGACATATTCACAACAATACATAAACAACTTCCCAGATGGCTCAGATGGTAAAGAATCTGCCTACCAATGCAGGACATGCGGGTTCAGTCTCTGGGTTGGGAAGATCCCCTGGAGGAAGAAATAACAATCCACTCAAATATTCTTGCATGAAAAATTTCATGGACAGAGGAGCCTGGTGGTCTCTAGTCCATGGGGTTTCAGAGGGTTGGACAAGACTGAGCAACTGAACACATACACAACACGTAGGGCTGGTGTAAAGAATGGCTGTTACTGATGTTCTGATTATAATGTACTACTCTAGAAGACAGGGGCTTGAAAATATCAAAAGGAGGGTGCTAGACATAGATAAAGGCACACCACTGGGGCAAGCATTTCAGACAGTGCCTGGACTAGATGTCCTTAGAAAGTTTTCTGAGGAGCTTGGCCTCACCACCCCCCCCATTCTTACCCTCATCCCTCACTTTGGTGCCCACATTATACCTTCTGCCTACCACCCATTCTACTTTCCCAGCCCTGCAGTAGAGTATCCTGGGGTTTTTTTAGTTGGGGATTCATTCAAGTAAGCTGCTTATCCACTCACTCTTTTAACAATTGTTTATTGAGCAGCTCCAGTTTGTTTGATCCATGCTCAGTTAGGTGTCCTAGCTTTGTGCACCCATAGCACCATCAACTGATATCTAAGGTATGACATCACCTAGGTGCATGTGTCTGGCCGATGGGTGGGCTACTAATGATGAAAAAGAAGCTCACAGTTCATACTCATTAGGATGGCTATTATAAAACAAACAAAGCAAAACAAAATACATGTTATCAAGGGTGTGGAGAAGTTGGAATACTTGTGCACTGCTGGTGGGAATGTAGAGTGGTGAGCTACTGTGGAGCATATTACATCAGTTCCCCCCAAAATTTGATGTAGAATTACTATATGGCCCAGCATATCCACTTCTGGATATATACACAAGGGACTTGAAAACAGGGACTTAAACTGATATTTGTACATCCATGTTCATAGCAGCATTTTCACAATAACTAAAAGGTGGAAACAATTGTCTTTCAACAAATGCACAGATAAACAGTGGAATGTTAAAAGTGAAAATGT
This sequence comes from Cervus canadensis, assembly GCF_019320065.1. Lineage (NCBI taxonomy): Eukaryota > Metazoa > Chordata > Mammalia > Artiodactyla > Cervidae > Cervus > Cervus canadensis. The sequence goes on along the minus strand of NC_057392.1, from coordinate 6,880,481 downwards.
TAGTTGCTCAGTCATACACAACTGTTTGCGATCCCGTAAACTGTAACCTGCCAGTCCCCTCTGTCCGTGGAATTCTCCAGGCAAGAATACTGGAGTGGGTAGCCATTTCCTTATCCAGGGGATCTTTCTGACCCAGGGACTGAACCTGGATCTCCTGCATTGCAGACAGATTCTCTACCATGCAAGCCACCGGGGAAGCCCAGTGGAATGTTAGGCATTCTTTAAAAGGAAGGAAATTCTGACATGTGATACAGTATAGATGACCATTGAAGACATAATGTTGAGTGGAAGTAGTCAGTCACAAAAGGACATATATTGTATGATTCCAGTTATATCCAGTCCTTAGAGGAGTCAAATTCATAGAGATAGAAAGTAGAGCAATAGTCACCAGGGGTTGAGGGGAGAGGCAAATGGGGAGTTTTAGTTTAATGAGTACAGTTTCAGTTGGGAAAGGTGAAAGAGTTCTGGGGATATTTGGCAGTGATGGTTGTGCAACAATGTAAATGTACTCAGTGCCACTTCAAAATGGTACATTTAATGTTATGCACATTTCACCACAATAATAAAAAAACCCAATCAACTCAATCATCTTTCCTCCTGAACACAAGATAGAGTAAAGGCAAAGTTGCCAAGCTGCTTCTACACGCTTGTTGGGAGGACATGAGATAAGAGCTGCAAGAGTTCTTCAGCTTTAGGTGCCATCCAGATGTAAGGAAATAATAAAATTTCCTTAGGGACAGTGCTCTTTGGGCACTGCAATTAATGAGAAAGCCGACATAAACTGGATCATTAAAAAAAAAGGATTTCCTGGGTCATATAAGTAAAAATATCCACTGGCAGGAGAAGCTCATCGGGGCTCTGACTCAGTGTTTCTGTAGAATTGTCTTCTGCTCTCATTCATTGTCAGCTTCTCCAACTTCAAGGTTACCCTCCTGTAGCTAAATGACAGTTTTCTGAGAAACGTCCCCTGTGAGCTGAGAGAAGCAGAGAAGACAGATGCAGAAACACTGCTCTTGGACTCCTGCTAGTTTTCCATTTCTGGTTATAGACTTTTCTGGTTTCCAGTTGCTTCTGACCCTTGACTGTTGAGAGCTGACCCATGCCTTTCAGACAAATTCTCATTTTCTGTTTAATCCAGCCTCAGTGAGTTTCTGTTACTTACAACCAAAGAATCCTAATGAACACGGCATTTGTTGTTGTTTAGTCACTAAGTCGTGTCTGACTCTTTGTGACCCCATGAACTGTAGTTCACTAGGCTTCTCTGTCCATGGGATTTGCCAGACAAGAATACTGGAGTGGGTTGCCTTGCCCTCCTCCAGGGGATCTTCCTGACCCAGGGATAGAACCCACATCTTCTGTGTTGGCAGGCAGATTCTTTACCACTGAGCCACCAGTGAAGCCTGAACATGGTATTACTCCTTTAATTTATACCTTGTCTTTTTTCATCCCTCTCCTCCCAGGCTTTCAAATGAGTTATCTCTATGACAGGAACCACACTCAGGAGTCAGGCTATACTAAGAATCCCTCATTAACTCTACCCCAGTGCCAAAGCACTTCATTATCCGCGGGCAAACTTGGGTGCTTTGCCACAGTTACTAGGAGCTTTCTGGTCCCTCCTGAGCACAGCCCAACTGCCCTCCTGACTACTTTAAAGGAAGTAGATTTGGAGATCAAGATGTGACCCTTACTAACTGTGTCTCCCCAAACTTACGGTAAATCCAGAGAGTACAAGAGCTGGGTCAGTCACTTCGCGCCTGCTCCCAGGGCCCAGCAGGCAGTTGAGCTCACACTTAAATTTCAAGATGGATTGATTAAGTGATGGTGAAGAGATGGCCTTACATTTCTGATTTTTCACTAGCAACTGTCCTCCATTACAAAATAGATCCCTTGATATGATAAGAATTTACATTAGTTTAGAGTAATTGCTTACACTGTTCAATTTGCTCTGCTTAATTGCATCTAAAAGGGAACAGAACTCAAGAAGGGACAAGTCATAACAGTTGAGTCTGTTCTCCAACTGGATCCTCTTACAAACAGACATGAGTGACTTCTAGTTTATAAGAAGCTGAATGACATAGAGCCACACTTATTTTCCATTTGGCCCCAAGGGTATGGAAAAAAGGAGATACCTGTTCTGAACAGAAGATAAACTTCTGGTTGCTGGCTGTGCTGTGCTTAGTCACTTAGTCATGTCCAGCTCTTTGTGACCCCATGGACTGTAGCTTTCCAGGCTCCTCTGCTCATGGGGATTCTCCAGGCAAGACTACTGGATTGGGTTGCCATGCTCTCTTCTAGAGGATCTTCCCAACCCAGGGACTGAACCCAGGTCTCCCGCATTGTAGGCAGATTCTTTACCATCTGAACCATCAGGGAAGCCCTTTGGCTGCTTAGCCTCTTATTATTAAACCAAATTGTAGAACATGTTGGGAAACTTCTTCCCTCAGAAGACAAAACAAAATAAATTCAAAACAAACAAACACAAAATAACAGACTCACCCTGCTGTTGTTCTGTTGATTTTTTATATTTTCTGAAACAAATTCTCCAAGGAAAGTGATCCTCAGAAACACACACACTCTCTCTTTCTCTCTCTCTCTCTCATCAATCATCTATCTTTTTAATGTTTAATCAATTGGAGTGAATTAAGTTCTTCCACTGAGCAGATTAGGCATGGAGTTCTCTAGAAGGGGATAAGCATATGTATTAGGAAAAGAGTATGATGAATTTTGCATGTTGAGTCCAAGAACTCTTGATCTCCAGATGTGATAAAGAGAAGAGATGTGTCTAGGAGCACAGGGGAAAATTATAAGTGCCTTCCTTGAATTGGAAGAAGAGAGCTGAGGCAGAGAGAAGATCTCCCAGAAGTCAGCTGCCATGGGCTTTCAATGTTGTTACCTTGGGAAGATAATTAAAATAATAGGGGTGGTGATGGCAGGGGGTGGGGTGAGATGGGAAGGGGAGTGATAGGGAAAATGGTGTTTTTTAGAAGCATTAGGACAAGAAGAGCAATTTACAGTTTTTTTTTTGTTTGTTTTTGTTTTTTTTTTTTTGTGCAGTCTGAATAACACCTCCTATTTTCTCTGCAAAAATGATAAAAGACAAGATTCAGGAAGTAAAAGGCCCAACCAGCCTAACCTTCCGCAAAGGTTCAGAGCTGTTGATAAAAGATTCCACAGTTAGAAACGGCTGAGGTGTCAGCATGAGTCCTCTCCCTCAAAGCCACCACACAGACGTTTGTTAGAAGGGGACAGATGACCATCTGCTTGTCATGGCCATGCTTTCCTATGCAGAGAGGAAATAGATGAAAATATCACTGGCCAGAGTTAGTGCCCACTTCAGCTGATGAAGTAGTCAGACGGTGTCTGCAGTCCCACCCAGAGGCTCCAGGGGGCCTGCAATTTAGGACGAGGGCTTGGAAGGAGGCACGTGCCACCACAGAGCCTCCTGAAACATGAAAGACAGTGTTAGGAGCTACAGGGATTTGTAGGTTGACTCAGATCTCTACCCTTTCAGAATTAGCTAGCCATTCACAGGTAAGTATTTCCTGAGGAAGAAAAGACTTCAATTTTGAATATAGGTCTGTTTGTATAATCTGTAATACCAGGGTAAAAAGGAGCCTATCTCATGGGGTTGATGTGAGGAATGAATAAAACAATCTCAAGTTGGAATTAATGTTAGTGTAAGTATCTAATATTTTCTCCAAGACAGGAGAAACAGAAATCACTTGGAATCTTATCGAGCACAGTAATTTAACACAGCGAATTGGCCATGCAAATAATAGAAGAGCTGAGGAGCCAAACAATGGGACAGTGAGAAATCCAGGGTTTAGCAACACCAGGACATGGCTGTCAGTGAGGTCTTGTACAGTGAGAAATGAGACAATAAAGGAAGAGTCCATGTCTCTGGAGCTGGGATAATAGGGAAAAACTGTCAAGGTTGCTAACCCTTGCTGAGATGCCACCGGAGGTGAGGTAAGACATTCTTGCCACCCTCCAGTCTTCCGCTCATGCCTCCCATTATCTGAACCTACCTGGGAAGAGGCTGGCAGGAGGGCCTGGGAAAAGTAATCCTGGATGTGTCAAGCAGAGAAGGCAAAGCAATGGGAATGGATATGAGGGCAAACAAGCCAATGACCACTATTCTTCATGACGGCTGAAGAGTTGACTTGCTGTAGTCCTTGGAAGGTGGTCAAGACAGTCTTTAGTCGTTGAAGATTTCTTTGCCCCTGGGTTTGTCCTTTGCTGGCTATTTCATGCTTGTCTTTCTCATTTAAGCCTACTACATGAGCATTCTTTTTCTCTAGATGTCTATGATTGCCAATAGTTTCTTTAAACTGCCTCTCAGGGAATCTACACTGTAACACAGACCAAGACCATGAAATAAAGGAAGATACTCTAATGGCGGCCTTTCAGGCTTTAGATGAATGAAGCATTTTTATTTTCGTTTGATTTTGTTTGGTCCCGGGGCCTTCATTTCTAGAATCCTGAGAATTACAACACAGAAGCTCTGTTTATGTACACATATTGTTTCATTTGTCATCACAATCCTGTGATGTGGGTGGATAGGAATTGACTTCTCTGTTTTTCTCAAAGAAAGCTCAGAGAGTTGAAGAAACATGTTGAGTGTGATACAGCTTTAACTGGTAGAGCAAGGATTCAAATCCAGGTATCTGATTCCCAAGCTAGGAGCCTCCCCACTCTGCACAATGTCTTTCTCAAGGGAAAAAATGGACTCAAGGATGATGTCATTCACTGGAGTATTTCATTCTTTCTCCTAGTGAAATGACTACTTTATCACGTTAAATTCTCATACACATGGGATGTGTTTCTGGGATTTTTTTCCCTCCCCAATATAAACTACATATCTAACCCTGCATGAATATCATGCTGCTTTAATTACTTTAGCTTTAGAGGCTATTATAATATATGATGAAGAATTTCCCCTCTCCCCTTTTTTCTTCTTCCTCTCTCTTTTTCTTAACCTTTTTTGGAGGGGGGGTGGGAAGCAGTTCTTGCATATTTTCTTCTCTAGGGTAAACTTGAAATCTACTCATCAAATTCCAAAAAGAAATCTATTTGCATTTTTGATCAGACTACATTGAATAGCGAATTAATTTGAGAAGAATTTTCATCATTGCAGTAGCAAACTTTTCTGTGTAACAACTTGGGATATCTCTCCATTTACTCAATTCTTTTTCATGTCTTTTGATAAAGTTTTATGACTTTCTTCAAGCAAGTCTTGCACATTTCCTATTAGATTTTTCCTGGATGTATTACAGTTTTGGTTGTGGATGTAAATAAGGTATTTCCTTCCATGACATTTGGTAATTGGCTATTACTAGTGTCGAGAAAGCTTCTGGCTATTGTATGGTCTTGTATCCAATCACCTTCCTACACTCACTTGGTTTTTATGGCTCTTCAGTGCAATAACCGAGTTTTCTAAGTAAAGAATCAGATTGTCTTCCCTACTGTATTTAAGCTGTTCTTCTTTTTATGCCTAATAACCCCACCAAACACTCTGTAGTTTATCTCATTGCCTTTATATCCTATCTTGAATTATTGTAATGTCTATGTATTTTATTGCCTTTAGTAGATTGTCTAAGAATAAAGATTGTCTTATTTATCTTTATGCTATTTCTCCCCATTCCCTCAAGACCTTAGCATATTACTTGGCATAAACTATATAGTATATGCTCAATAAATGTTTCTGTAATAATTAGTCATGCCTTATAATGTAGAGTTATTTGTATTAACTTCATATTGGATCATGTGTTAAAATAACTTTTTCCTTCAACTAACTTCGTCTAACATGACTTCCTTATATCTTGAGGTTTTCTCCCTAATTCAGGAAATCAAGCTGGTATCTCATTGCTCTGGGGAAGGGGGACCTCAAAGAACAACGGAATAGAGGTGTCAAATTCTCAGCCCTGGAATTGAAAATTCAGGCTCCCACAAGAAAGCAAGCTTTGTGGTTCTGTGAAGTTTCATTCCCCTTCCTACTCAATCTAACACACACACACACAAACACACACACACACATAAACACTCACAGACCCTAAAATTAGACAAAGGCTCTGAAGGGCAGATTCTGTGAAGTTGCCCCCAAGCCAACCAGAATAACCCTGAGCCTGATCTGAGCAGGGCCATCAGTGAACCCAGGGAAGCTGTGAGGCCTTTTCTGAATGAACAGAGGATGCCGCCCCAGCCGAGGACCGTGCTGGTTATCCTCTCAGATGTGGCCAGAGACATCGCCCTTCAGTGTCAGTCAGCAGGTCAGTGTTGGCGCACTAGCAGGAGTGATGCTGTCCCCGGCCCTGAGGCTTTGCTAAGTCCCCATGCTACCCACCTGAAGTCAGCTCTCTGCTTCCCACAGGCCAGAGAGGAGAGAGGAGCTGGACACCTAGAGGGCTGACTGTGACCCAGAAAGAAAAGCCGTCTTCCTCTCCACCTAGCCAGCCCTTGCCAAGTGCCCTGAAGAGGGAAACAACTGTGTTAAAATTTACCTCTTGAGGCCAGACACTGGCTGAGTCCATGTAGGATGTTTTGAAAGATGGAAGCCAGGAGAAGGGGATGACAGAGGATGAGATGGTTGGATGGCATCACCAACTTGATGGACATGAGTTTGAGCAAGCTCTGGGAGTTGCTGAAGGACAGGAAGCCTGGCATGTTGCAGTCCATGGAGTCGCAAAGAGCAAAGACATGGCTGAGCGACTGAACAAAAACAAATGAAAGATATGCATATGCTGGGTGAAGATGTAGAGCAGAGCCTGCCCTGGAGATGACAGTGGAGTGATGGCTTAGAGCCACAGGACCAGAAGAAGCCCCTTCCTCCCCTCCACCTCAGACTGGCCACTTGTCCCACCTTTCCTTCCTATGAGGTACCAGTTGGGGAATGGGGCTCCCAGCTGTCCTGCAAGTGCATTCGTGGGAGCCTAATGCGCTAGTGGTTCCTGAACCTCAGTCTAACTAGCTCTTCATCTGGTGGAGGAATTAGTCACAGGGATCTGGACTTGGGTTTCGATGATCCTGGGAGCCCCCTTCTGTGTACGGTTACATGGAAGTTCAGAAGCGGGGCTGGGATGCATACCTGTGTAGTCTGGGGAGGTGAGATGAGCACCATTAGGGTGTTTCAAGCTGGACCACAGCCCTGACTACGGTAACTTTAGAAAATCAGAGAATGTTTAAACTGGGAGGGCAATAGAGATGCTAAATCCAGCTTGATTTTTGTACTGCTGGGGCTCCAAGAGAAGTAGTGGCAGGCCAGTGGTCCCAGAGATGATCAATGTCACCTTACAAGTCTCCCCTCCCCACCCAGCCACTATGTCTTCCCACTCCTCTAGTCCACACCTCTAGGTTTAGGGAAGGGCAGGGCATTTCTGGTGAACATTGAGGGCAGGCATGGGCTTTTGGGGAACAGGAAAGCTGCAGGCATGGAAAACAGGAGCCCAGAATCAGGAAACTGGGAGAGGGAAGAGCAAGTGTCACCAACTTGATGGTGGCAACAATGGCAGCATAAACCAGGGGGTCAGAAACCGGGAGGGTGAGAGCAGGCTGGAGGTCGGGGAGAGGTGGGGGGGGGCACAGTCAAGAGGAGAGAATTAACCCTGCGGCACTAGTGAGACAAGTGTGTTTTTAGGGGTGACACTGGCAGATTACACGGTGCAGGCAGGCTGCCTCGGTGTCCCATTCAGGGCAGCCTCATCCCCTGTAAACCATGGCCTTGCCCCAAAAGATGATCTGATTAACAGAGGAGCACCAAGGCGGCCACACCTGAAACCAGCTCGCAGGGGACCCTTCTTGCCGCCTTCCATATATCCCGAGGGATTTAAAAATGGTTAGCTGGAGGATGAAATTCCCACTCTGGTGTATCAGGTGTCAGCCAGGAGTGAGAAAGTATTATCCCCTACACACGCAGCCTCTACACACCCCTTACATCACACCAGGGGAGCTGCCAGCCTCCCACTCCACTTGTGAGTAGGATTTGCCCATCTCCATCCATCAGAATCTCCTAATCCTCAGAACATCTCATTTCCCAGACATGTTTTCTGTATCAGAGGGTCATGTAGACACTATGTTTAAATGTAAACATTTAAAATTTGTTTTTTATCCTATACCTATTCCCAGTAGGGATCTAAACAGCTTACCCATGCGTTAGGGCAGTTAAGACAAAGATTTTATAAAGAGCTTGCTGCAAATACATCAAAGAAGGAAAGGAGAAACTTGCATCAGGAAATTAAAATAAGAGATAGGGTTCTCTAAATTTAGCTCAAACTCATGGCATCCCTAGGCAAAAAGGGGAGCACTATTGTTTACTTAATTCTATGTACCTGAGAAAAGCAAACCCCCCGGAAGTAAACATCTCCTGAAGTGGGGTGATGTGCCATATGAGAGGGGACAGAAGTGTCTCAGAGACAAACAAAGGCCTCGTGACACTGGGCAAGGTCTTAACTTCTTTGAGTCTGAGGTTTCTTCTCCGGAAAATGAAGGCAATTATTGTAAACAGGGTGCCTGGTTGGCACACTTGCCTTTCCAGGCTCATAATCCTGGGAGGACATGTGCCGGGGAGGGGGGGGGCCTTATATTATATAAGAACCAGCGGGTGGCAGAAGAGACAGTGCCATCTGGGCAACTCCGCCTCCTCTCTGGCCTCATGGCCCAACCATCTCTTGGAAGAACATTCCTCCCAAAGGAAAGAAAAACATCCTCCTGAGCCCTGGACGTGGGAACAGAAGAGAGTTCTCTGCCTAGGACTGCCGTTTCAGACCCCTGGTGCTGCTGAAGTGGGGTGATTCTGTCTGCCTCTGCAGCTTGTCTGGGAGCAAAAAGCTGGCAGCACTAGAACTGTTGAAGGTGCCTCTGCTGCTTCAAAAGCCCAGACACGACAGCACACCTCTGCGTCTGGCCACACTTTTCTGTCTGGACCATCCCACCACGTTCCGTGGGCTCCTGCTCCCTCTGGTGCCTCTGCTGTGTCCTCGTGGGATCCGCTCTCTCATTCCCCTTTTCATACCAGGCCTCCTGGGGCACAAACCAAGATGGTGAGATGATTTCTGCCTGCTCACCTCTCCTGAAAACTGTCTCCCTCCCACCCTGGCAAGACTTCGCTCTCTGCTAGAGACACTGAGAAAAAGAAGAGAAAAACAGATTCTCAGTAATGTAACACCAGTATTCATAGTAATGACAGGGGCCAACATTTGCTGAATGCTCAGGTATTCTAAGCATTATATAGGGATTGTCTCATTTTATCCTTGAGGCAACTCAAATCTGCCTTCATTTTGCATAAAGAAAAAATTGAGGCTCAGAGAACTCTTCAGCAACTTGCCCAGGGTCACACAGCTGATGCAAGATAGGAAAGGAAGTCAATTTATGAACCTAAAGTATTAACCACTTCTCTTATCAATGTAGTGGTTACTCTAGGCTTTTTTCTTTTGAGAACATTGCAAAAGAGCTCTCCTCTTTGTTCTGAAAAGGAATATACTAATCTTAAAAGTGGCTACTAGTGGAAGAGGTATTTTGTGTTGAGTAACTTCCTAGGGCCCTTGGATGACTTTGTGGATATTAAGCCTCTCTGTACTTCAGTTTCCTCATCTATAAAATGGGTACATACCTCAGGGGTTGTTATGAGGTTTAAATTAGTTGCTGTGTGTAAAATGCTTAGAACAGTGCCTGGGACAGGGTAGGTGTGACGTGAATATGAATGTTACCCCAGTCATTATTGTCTGGGTGGTGGTGTCCATCTCCAGCCATGTTTGGAGGAGCAAGTCTTAGAGGGGAAGCAGATGGGCTCTCAAGAGGAGAGCAGCAGGTGTCATAGGCATTCCGCTGTTCTGATTCCTCTGGGAAACCAGACCTTGGCTGCCACAGAGAGGAGCAGCCAGGGAGCCCTGGCCAAGCATGGGTGAGATGACTCCTCCCTGCCGGGCTACTTGTGTTTTCCAGCGTCTTGGGATACAGATGTCTTGTGGTTCTGATGTTGGGCCAGGCTGGATGCTATTTTCAGTAGCAAGAGAAGAGAAGGATTCTCTGGCATTCTTTGTGTCTGAAGGAGAAGGACTGAATGGTTTACAGAACTGTCTGTTAGGTGTCACCTCTTATGTCCCCATGTTCTGTCTTGTCACAACCTTGGGTTCTAAGTTGGATGATCTGGGGCCCTGTGGACAAGGCATGTGATAAGGAAACATAGGGAAAGGAGAACCACCGTTGATGTAGTACCGTGAACACCCATCTTCACTGATTAGGTCCCTACTGCCCTGAGTTGGGCTCCCACACAGGTCTGGTTCTTCTTGGACATTTTTTCAGTGGTACATATATTTTCATACATCTACAACCCAATTGGCAGCTTCTGGGGTTAGTCATTGGACCTCTGACCCCCACTGTGCACATGGCCTTGGGCATCACAGGGCACTGAGGACCCTCAGGAGGTTGAGGCTTCTGTGGCCATTGGCATCTCTGCTCCTGGGGAGTCTGGGCCCTTCTCACAGATTTGTAATTCCTCAGGACACTAAGAAAATGCAGATTGATTCGGTAGATATGGATTCAAGCCCATCAAAGTTTCCCGATACTCCTAATTAACCTAATTGTTGTTGTTCAGCGGTGTCCCACTCTTTGCGACCCCATGGACTGCAGCACGCCAGTCGTTTCTGTCCATCACTGTCTCCCTGAGTTTGCTCAAAGTCATGTCCACTGAGCCAGTGATGCCATCCAACCTTCTCATCCTCTGCCACCCCCTTCTCCTAGTTAACCTAATTAGTGAGATCAGTTTGAGTTCAGCTACCATCGTGCCAGCTCTTTACCTATATTATTATTTAATTCAGGAAATGCTTTCTGCACATCTACTATGTGCCAAGTACTGGTAGGGCTTAGCCCATGGAGGAGAATCAAAGAGACACAGATCCTGTCTCCTGGGAGCTGAGACCCGGAGGAGTGGGAGCCAGTGGGGAGACACCCTGTCACTAAGTAAAGACAGAGACATGAAGGGAGGGAAGGATAGCACCATGTGTAAGGCACAGCACAGTGACTATGCTGACAGTCACTGCTACTATGGTTATTATTATTTTTATTGTTACTGAAGTTGCTCAGATTAAGGAGTGACTAATTCTGTTGGCAGGAGTTCGGGAAAGAGGCTCAGTGTGGGGTGGTCAGAGAGTCAGGCAGCCCCATGCTAGCCTAAGCAGCTGCTCTCTGGAAATCTCAGTCCTTCGTCTCCTCAGGCTTGTGGGTGAGAAAATGGAAAGAGCTTCCTGCCTGCTTCCCTAGGAGATGCTGACATCCAGCCAGTCCTATGTGGGCTCCGGCACAGGTGAGCTGATGGTCCCTATGCTGGGGCCTTTCTGTTCCATGGTTCTGGCCAGCCAAGCCTGCAGCCAGCACTCAGCCGGCCTGGGGAGAGCTAATTGGCAGATGAGACATTGCAGGAGGCCAGGTATCCTCGCCCCTGGCTGTCTCCGACGCGGCGGCAGATGGCCTGCCTTCTCCAGCCCTTCAGAGACACCCCCTCGCAATTACCACTCCACAGCTGCCATGCGCGAGGGTTAGTTTGCTGCTTCAAATGAGTGCCTGGAAGATTATGTAACCTGCTGGCAGAGAAAGCCGCCACACTTGGAGAGTTTAGCAAGATTAAATGTGTCAACAGTCGGCTTTGAATATGAAATAATGCAAATGTCTCCTTAGTCTCATTTGACTTAAAAAAAGTCAAGATTGGTTCATGTTCTGTCTAAAATCCTATAGATTGAGAGCACATTTAACTCATCCAGTCATTCCACATATGTAGACTGAGGGCTTACAATGTTCTAGACAAATGTGACACATGGAGAATCAAGTATCACAAAAGATTCCTGCCCTCAAGGAGTTTACATTCTAGCAGGTGAGACAGACGATAAACACAATAATTATATACATAGCCTAGTATGACAGAAGCTGGAAAATGCTGTGGAATAAATTTTAAAATGAAAGCAGGGGAAAGGAGCTCAAGAGTTGGGGATTGGGAGTGGTGCTGCACAACAGTAAGACAGTCAGGCAAGTTTTCCCTGGGAAAGTGAACTTGACATATATTGTGTTTAGGTGACTTTTCACTCTCCTGGTTGCCAGGCATAGTAGGTCTGAGGGAAGTGGCTAAAATTGCCCCAGGATGTCTTGAGACCTCTATCCCAGTCTTCCTGGGGAACCTCATCTCAATGAGATGCACATGATCCCCACATAAGCTGACCAAATGTCCCAGGTTATCTGGGATGGAGGGATTCCCAGGGCATGGGAAATTCAGAGCTAAAACCTAGAGAAATGGGGATAAAGGGTGTCTCTAGGCCATGCCAGTGCTTCAGTTGAATCTTACTTGTAATTTGGCCCCAGTGAGCCCTCAACCAGTCACAGAGTGGACTGGCTGTCCAGGGCTCCGGCTTTGTCTTGGTGGTGGTGTTTTAGTCGATTCAGTCATGTTTGACTTTTGAAACCCTATGGACTGTGGCCCTCCAGGTTCTTCTGTCCATGGAATTTCCCAGGCAAGGATACTGGAGAGGGTTGTCACTCCCTTCTACAGGGTATCTTCCCAACACAGGGATTGAGCCCTGGTTTCCTGCGTTGCGGTGATTCTTTACCACTGAGCCACCAGGGAAGCTTTTTAAATCACCCTGTGCCTACTTAAAAATGTTTTAAGTCCAATCATTTTGTTTGATAGATAAACTAGAACTCAGAGAGGCTGGGGATTTAATCAAGACCAAATGGCAGAAGAGCATTCTCCTTCCCTCCCATAATTTCTAACCCAACATGGGTGGGGCCCAGAGGAAGGAAAATGAGCACTCATTTCCAATGTGCTTTTGAGTGTCTCTAGGATAGTTTTGCTTTCAGACATTGTAGAACAGAAAACATTTGCCTCAAGTGAAGTTTGAATATTCCCCAAGGATTTCCATTGTTGAGTCTCCTCGGGGTGGACTGAATTCAGAGCTCCTCCAAGACAGGTATTGCCATGTGCTCCTGGCACAGAGCAGATGGCCTGGCCTCTGGTTAGGATGTCAGCTCACACCATATTGGTGTTAACATCATTTCCATCACCCGGGCACTTCAAACTCAGCTTGAGCAGAACTGAACTCAGCAATCCCCATCTCCCTCACCTCCTAAACATGACCCTTCTCACAAGCTCCCATTTCAGTGAAAGGTCTCAGCATCCTCTAATCACCCAAATTGGAAGCCTGGCTGACTCTTCCTTCTCTCTTATGCCCACAGTCCATGAATCACTCAGTCCTACCCCTCCCACACCAGCCCCTGGTCCTCCTCCCCATGGCCACTGCTCTAATCCACCATCATCTGGCACTTGGCAAAGCCTTCCCATTGGTCTCCTATTTAGGGTTTCCCTGGTGGCTCAGATGGTAAAGAATTCCCCTGCAATGTGGGAGACATGGGTTCTATCCCTAATTGGGAAGATCCCCTGGAGAAGGAAATGGCAACCCATTCTAGTATTCTTGTCTGGAGAATTACATGGACACAGGCGCCTAGCAGGCTACTGTCCATGGGGTCACAAAGAGTTGGACATGATTTAGTGACTAACACACACACTTTATTTAATTGGACTCATTAACTTAACATTCCTTAGGAGACTCTGCCATTCTGTTTTTACTCACATCACTCCCTCTGGTGGACCCACCTTTTCATATTCCAAGGCTTAGTTGATGTCACCCTGCAAGAGACTTTTCTTGACCCTTCTAGTTAGAGCTAGTGTGCTGTGCTACCAAATGTCAACTGATGCTCAACACCTCCCCTGGCTTTCAAAGCTTGTCCTTCTATCATAGAGGCTAGAAGTCTGGAAACTACATTATCCAGGTTCCTTTGCCAGCAGAGTTCTACTTTAAATTCTTCAAATAAAAGGCTGGTGCATGGGATTTGGAAGTTAAAAGAAGAGGACAAGTCATTATTTACTTCCAGGAATGGCAGACCTATGCATGAGCAGATGGTGGCTTTGGGCCATTCTTTCTCTTCCTCACTTTCTGAAAGCCAGCATCAATTTTCCATTATCATTACTTCCCTAGATCTCCCATCAGTTTTATAAATATTGAATCTCTTAGAGCAATAAATCTCTCCCTCTTGAAATATGGAGAGTTATTTCTATTTCCCTAATGGACATGTATGGCTCAGGTGGTAAAGAATCTGCCTGCCAATGCAGGAGATGCAGTTTCAATCTAAGGGTTGGGAAGATTACCCTGGAGAAGGAAATGGCAACCCACTCCAGTATTCTTGCTTGGGCAATCCCATGAACAGAAGAGCCTGGTGGGCTATAGTCTATGGGGTCGCAAAGAGTTGGACAAGACTTAACGACTAAACAGCAGCATGGATATGTATGTTCCTTACTTTCTTAGGTGCAGTTAATCTTTACATATCCAGCACTTGGTCCAGGATCTAGCAGTTAAGATTCTGGAAATATGGAGTTTTGAGAAATAGAAGATTACTTATTTATTTATTTATTTGGTCACACCACAAGGTTTGTGGGATCTTAGTTCCCTGATCAGGTATTGATCCTGAGCCCTCAGCAGTGAGAGCAGGGAGTCCTAACCAGGAATGCCAAGGAATTCCAAGAAATAGATGATTTATATCTGTAAATAGATAAAGAGAATTAAGGATTCAAAGTGTGACATAGGAGCCTGGTTGGCTACTGTCCATGGGGTTGCACAGAGTCAGACATGACTTAGTGACTAACACACATGTAAACTTCTGATATATATTGTCTGAGTCGATCCTCACATAGTCCCTGAATTGTAGGTATAAAGATTGTAGAAGCATAAGGATTCAGATATACAAGGATTCAGATGGTCCTCTCCAGATGACGTTTCATTTTTTTTGGACTGAGATGCCAACAGACTAAATGGAATTATTACAAACCTCATGCCTAAGAAAGGAATTGGAAGCTTTAGCTAGAAAGAATTTGTTCTAAAAGCAGTTGGGGAATTCCTGCCTGAAGACCAGAATGGATTAAAGAAAGCTTGCATAGATTTGAGAAGAAAGATGAGAATGACCCCAGAAGAATGATTCCAGCTTGTTAAGGCAAATTTCAAAATGAGATACCTTTCACAAGAAAGTGGGCCTGGCACAGGTCTTTGAAGAAGTGGGTCAGATAGCGTGTGGAGTTATGGTTGGAAGGGAAGCCGAGTGTAGGAGACTCACGGCTGAGTGAGGTCCACATTAGATATTGGACTGGTGTCCTGAGTAAGAGCCGTGGTAAGGCCTGCTCACCACCATGTCCTAGCACCCAGGGTGGTTCCTGGCACACAGTAGGTCCTCTGTGGATATTTGTTGGATGAGTGACTGTTGAGAAGTTGCATCCTGGTGCACTTGAACTTTCCAGAGAGGAAGTGACAAAGACAGGCAGGATATGTTTGGGTAAGGGGTACTTTTGCCTCTGACTCTGACTTTCCCCTGCTCTGTGGGGCCATTCATGACAACTCAGGAGAAGGCCATGACCACAAACATCTGGCCCTGAAAACAAAGAAATAGGGAAATAAAGCAAAGCGCCAGGACCCAGAAGCCACGTTAATCCTACCCATGGTAGAGAAGGAAAAGGGTAAACTGAAGAGGCAGGGTATACATTGTAAAACTCAGCCTGAAAAGAGTCAGGGAAGTCCAGAAGGAGATGAGATTCCACAGGGCTATCCCACAGCAGGAAAGGAGACGGTGGGAAGAAAACCTCAGAAAATGAGGAGAGGCAAAGATTTGGAGAGGAAACTATGGCAGGAAGAGACGGTCTTCTCCAGGTGTCCTAACAGCAGCTTCAGTTCTTGGCATTTCTACAGCTGAGTTAGAAACCAGGGAGAAGGAAAAGGCCGCAATAGACAGGCTTTACAAGGCCTGCGAGGGGGCAGAAGCAGCAGGGAATACAGGGAAGGACAGGAAACACTCGGGTACAGGTGACAGTCCCGTAGAGGAGTGGGGGTGTCAGGAAAGCAGAGCTACACACACCTGGCTTCAGCAAGTTCCTGCTCACAAGAAGGAAGGGGCAGGCAGGACTGATCGCCTGTAGCAGCCCCAGGGCTGCCGGGAACAGAAGGCTCAAAGGGCCAACGGGACTTTGTGTGTGCATGCTCAGTTACTTCAGCTGTGTCCAACTATTTGTGACTGCATGGTCGGTAGCCTGCCAGGCTCCTCTGTCCATGGAATTCTCCAGGTAATACAGGAGTTGCTTTTGGAGGTTTTGTAAATATGGGCTAGATGCGGAGGTGATGGCACCTCAAAGAAGACCTGGAGGCAGGGGGATTGCACATGCCAGTCTTCCTGGCAATTCTAATGAGTCTGAGATGCAGAATGTATTCTTTTCTTTCTATGTCTCCATTTGTTTGCTCTAACTTCTTTCCCCCAGATGTCTGGCCTGCAGCAGAAACATGGGTTCTGAGAACATCACATGGCTTGGCTAAATTTGGTGGGTGTATGGCTGGGGCTGGTTTATTCTTGAGTGCCCTATTGATTTTCAAACTCTTTGAAAAGTGGGACACATGAGTAATTTGGGGATTGGATAAATCCCATCTCCTTGTTGTGGGGTGGGAGGACACACCCATTCTGGATACACTAGGCCAAGAGCAGCTGCTCTGGGGGAGGGGGCGAGACACTCAGACTCCAGCTGGGGGAGCTCCACTGACCAAGACTCCAGGAATTCAAATCTGGGAGGAAAGGTGTTGATTTACTGGGATTTTAATTTGCAAAAGGACAAGAACTACAATTTTGAACTCCAGTTTCTCTGCTAGAATTTAATAAAGAAGAGGGCTCCACAGAGCTCGGGTTCAGGGTATTTTTAAATTGCTCCTTGGGGTATTTTTATGCTATCATGTGGTGTTTGTGGTTGAGCTTCCTCGACTGAGCTATATCTGACAGCATGGCTTGAAATTTGAGATGGGAAATATAATTGGGGTGAATTTTTGGCCTTGTCTGCAGTGGGGCCTCGGAGTGATTTTATTTAATACCCTGTTCTGACCATTTTGGAAGCTTCTGGGGGTAACAGCTGACTGCCCATTCCGTAGCCCTTGGTGAGTGATGCTTGGCGTGTCCGGAAGTTGTGAAGGTCCTGCGCTTCTGCTGGCCTCCCTCCCTGCAAGGACAGGTGTCTCTGGGCTGACTGTAGACTTGACTGTTTAGCCTATTCAGATAATGGGCAAACTCAGGGTGGAGTTAGGGCAAAACCCTGATCCCGCCTGCCTCCTGTTTCCACAAAGAAGAGGCTTCCTTCTACCATCTGCTAACTCTGTCACATCAAGGACAGTGGAGCTGCTAACATTCAGAAGGACATGCATTGACCAGGAAGAAAAGTGGGAGTGTTCAGAGACTGCAGACTAATGCTTACCGAAAGAGACTAGCTCAAAGTGCCTCTGTGTGAATTTGAAAATGATGCCCCATCTGGGCAGGCAGGGACCAACAGGAACAGAGGCTGATGAATAGATAACAGGTCGCAAAGACAAACAACAAACATGCCCTTTCCACTTCCATAGGATGCTGGGTGAGCAGGACTGGGCTTAGATTTCAGTTCCCACCTGCCCTGGCAGGGAGCACTTTTGTGCAGTGCACAACCTGCACAACCATACACAGCTGCCCTGCATACCCTTTCCTGTTCTTGCGCTGCCCAACCTTCAGGCACTAGGGCACTTGCATTTGAAAGTCTCTACTTGGGAAGGAGTCCCTAGCTGAGGTCTGTCCCTGGCTCATACTGCTCTCTCTGTTCAACTTCTTGGGGCTTGTGCTCTTCAAGTCACAGAAGGGCAGTGAAGAAAGCAGCCTCTCTAACCCAGTCTGTTCAGGGGGCTATGGTGCTTTTGGGGTGAGTGGGCTCCTCTCTGACCCAATAGTATAACCTCAGCAGGTCCCTTCCTAGCTAGCATTTCTCGTGAAGGTCTGTCTTCCAGAAAGGGCAGGAGGTGTGAGAGGAATAATGTATCAAACTTCACTCTAATATCTAATGATAATGCTACTGCTACTGCTAAGTCACTTCAGTCATGTCCAACTCTGTGCGATCCCGTCCCTGGGATTCTCCAGGCAAGAACACTAGAGTGGGCTGCCATTTCCTTCTCCAATGCATAAAAGTGAAAAGTGAAAGTGAAGTCGTTCAGTCATGTCCGATTCTTCGCGACCCCATGGATTACAGCCTACCAGGCTCCTCCATCCATGGGATTTTCCAGGCAAGAGTACTGGAGTGGGATGCCATTGCCTTCTCCGAATGATAGTGCTAGCTAATAATAATTGTCCCTTATATAATGCTTCCCAGGTGACTCAGTGGTTAAGAATCCACCTGTCAACGCAGGAGATACAGTTTCGATCCCTGGGTCTGAAGATCCCCTGGAGAAGAAAACGGCAACCGACTCCAGTAGTCTTGCCTGGGAAATCCTATGGACAGAGAAGCCTGGTGGGCTACAGTCCATGGGGTTGCAAAGAGTCAGACATGACTTAGCGACTAAACAGCAGCAGTCCTTTATATAATACCAGCATAGAGTCTCATGGTGTTCAAAGCCTTTTTTAAAGATAATTTTATATCATGGCCTCTGTCAGGAATGAATGATGTGTAAACCCTCACTTGGATCCATGAGAGAAATCACTCTGGTCTCTGCCTGAACCCTATCCCTGTCTGGGCTGTGAAATCCTATTTGATTAACAGGGACAGTTCCATAAGGGATGCAGAGGTGGGGACAGACCAGGGAAGATTAAAGCAGAATTTGAACCAGAATGTTATTCCAATGGTCAGATCAAGCCTGCTCACATGTGACATGATCTCAGAAAGGTTTTTTAATTCAGGGTTTTGTGAGACGGACAGAAAAGTGTATTGAACACGATGGAGCATGGCCCACACACAGAGGGGAGAAAGAAGTACTCTTGTCATATACATAAACTATGAGAGATACATGGTGATCTCTGATCACCATTTCTAAGCCTTGAAAGGAATTTTTGGAGAACCCAGGGTCCAGCCTGGACTGGTCCTTCTCCAGAGGTCCTATTGATAACTATGTGTCCCTGGGCTCCAGAGCCGCCCGCGCTTTTTCCCTCCAGATATTCAGTGCCAAGCTGTTGGGTTTTCTTTCAGCCAGCCTTCTGCATCCATCATGAGCACAGCCTCTAAAGAGGCTTTGCAACCCTCCCTTGAGCTTGGCCTGATTCATCTTGGGTTTCATTTGGGAATCACTGCTAAGGCTGTGGCTTTTGCTTCTCTCTATGCATGGTGCCCTGCTTCCAGGGCTTGCCAGGGACTGAGAGGTTTCCTGAAACCAGGACATTCGGTGCTAGAACGGGGACAGTTCTGAGCAATCAGAGGCCTGTTGGTCACTCCACCTAAGACCGTGACTCTCCCTTCATTTCAGCGTCTGTGTTCTCTGCTCCCTGATGAGAGTTCTTTGCTCATTCTAATATCACCTTTTTACTTTCTAGCACCCCCACCACCACCAGCCAGAAGCTAAGACCTGAGTGGGCTGTGTTACAGTGCTTGCCTGGGGATATTGAGTGTAAGTTACCATAGATCATGAAACTGAGCTTTTCCCTTTCCATGTGTCCAGAGTCTATGGGGACACAAAGCCTTGCAGACTAAGGTTCTCCCTAGGGTTTGCAGGGTACTGCCTGAAAGACTGGTTCAGGTGTGCTCTAGTTCTCACTTCAGCATCCAGCCTCATCATGCTCACAGGTTGCATTCTATTTCTCTGGGTTAAAAATCACATCTCTGCTGCTTCCATGCAAGACTGGCCTTTCTCTCTGTTTCACATTTATTCCAAGTCAAACATTGTGAGGTCAGCCTAAGAGTTGTGTCACTTTCCTCAGTTTCTCTCATTTCCATGGTGCTCACCTGGCCAACTCCTAAACCTCTAGGATGTTTTGGTTATTTTTTAATATAAGTGAGATGAGAAAAGTCTGATCTGTTGCTGTGGCACCTACAGCCATACAGAACCATCCAGCTGTCAGCATGTCACTTGACAAGGTGACTAAAATGCAATTTATAGGATCTGCCAGGAATCAAGTGGCAAATCCATGTGTATGGGTTTGGCTGGGGGCTGGTGGGGAGGAATGTATGTATACCATCAACTCCAGGGAAAAGGTAATCTGTTTGCAATTCCAAGTCTCATTATTTCTTTATTTGCATTCAGTATCACAAAGCCATTCATGAGAAACACATTTTTAAAGCATCATTACTATAAAATTTGTTAAACTGACTGCAAACATTTTATCAGCAATATGTCCTAGAGGGTTTTTATTTTTTTCCTTTCTTTCTTTCTTTCTTCTTTTTTGTTTTCTAACTGAAAGATTTCACAGCTGCCTGGGTCCTAGGCTGGGTCATGAGTTAATAATGTCTCTACCTTGAAATGAACTTGGGCTGTTGCTGCCTGTCTTGTGAATGAGGCAGCAGTGAGCTTTTCCTTCCTTATGGTTGCGGCAGGAAGCAGTGCATCATCATTATGAAGCTTTCTTTTTTACTTTATCTTGTGCCATCAAGTGTAATCAGAGGACCAGGGGTGCCTGAGCTCCTTGGAAGGAGATTTGAGACACATAAACATTTGGTTTACTGGTCTTGGGGGAGCCCTGGTACTCCTTACGCGAGGGAGTCATCCAGGCAGCAGAGATGCTCTTGGAGAGAGAGACTTAAAAGGGAGAGAAACAGATTCCTGTTTAGCAGACAGTGTCCTGGAGTTAAAATAGCTTCGACCCTTGACCTATTCTGATAATACCACTGTTTTTAGTTTAGGTTTATAAGCGTAGAATTCAAAATCATGTTTGCCCCTTCCCAGGCACGTGATCTGCAAGCAGAGTCCAGAGCACCCCAGAGGACCAGGAGTGACTTGTGCCCAAAACAGTTGCTTCCACATCAGAGAAAATAATTCTCAGTTTAGTGCATCTGTCAGATTCATGAGTTTGAATCCTAGCTACATGCCACTGTGTGATCTTAGACAACTTACTGAGCCTCTCAGCTCCATTTTCCTTACCTCCAAAATGGAGATAATAAGTCTTAATCTGGAGGCTCATTGTGAAGATGAAAAGCTAAGCTGTATAAAATTTGAGTAGTGGTTATTTACCGGCATTATTAGTTTCAGCTGTTTTTAAAGCTGCCACCTGAGAAGATACTCACGCTGTTAGGGATCAATGTATTGGGGCTTTAAGAGCTAGGGCCACCATTTCCCTGATGGTCCAGAGGTTAAGACCCCCTTCCAGTGCAGGGGGGTGCAGGTTCAATTCCTGGTCTGGGAGCTAAGATCCTATAAGCTGCAGGGCCACAAAACTAAAACACAAAACAGAATTAACATTGTAACAAATTCAATAAAGGCTTTAAAAATAGTCCACATCAAAAAAAAAAAAAAAGTTGGGGCTTGAAGAGCATCTTAGATTTGCTTGCTATTGATGGGAACAGCCTCATCTATTCCGGTCTATGTGACAATCACAGAAGAGTATTAGCTGCTCCTTATGTTTGTATAATCACTCCAAATAAACTTTTCTAAACACACATTTCTTACTCCAGTTTGTGGGTAGGACAAAACTGATTAGGCACTTAGGTTTTAAGAGAAAAGATCACTTTGGGGAAGAACATAGACGTTTATAGGCCATTTGGAAAGCAGTCACAGCCGGAGAACAGCTAGCTTTACTCTTTGCCTGCAGTTTGAAGACAGGCCCTTGGGGATTGTGTTCCTTACACTCACGACCTTCATGGGGTGTGGAAATGGAACACTGGCACTTAGCTGTCCTTGGGTTGGCATGAAGGGGTGTGGGGCCCCAGAGGCTCTGGGCTTGGTTGTAATTATCAGCTCTCCATGGAGGCTGATCTCACCCCAGGGACCCTTGTGGGTGGAGGCAAACAGCTACAGTCTCAAGGTCATTATTTGGGTCCTAGATGGGCTCACTGGTGGGCTGAATCTTTTTTTAAAATATGCTGAATCTTTGTTCTCAGGACTCTGGTGCAATGCCATCTCCCAGGACAAGTGCTATCCTATAATATGTGAGCTGTTGTGCAAACTCTCAGAGGCCATGGTTCCTGCCATCAAAGAATTTTATGGGGGAGATGTATATGTAGATATTTAATTACTTTTTAGCATCATAAATGCTCTGAAAAAGGACATGTTATGTTAGAAGTGAGGGTTAAAGTGGTCCTAAGGACTCAGAGAGAGCCTCTTGGAAGACAAGGTTTTTGAAAGGTGGGTAGAATTTGCTAAGTGAAGAGAAAGAAAACATGTCACAAAAAAGAAACAGTATATGCACTTTTCAGGAGGTGGAGAAAGCACAGTGCATTTGATGACTGAAATTAACTTACTGTAGTTGAAGGACAAGTGTTTGCTGGGGTTTGGGATGTTGAAGAAGCAAGATGCATACTAGAGAGTATAGACTTAAAAAATATTCACAACCCAAAAGTTGAGAGGCATGCTTTATTCTGTGGAAATTTTTAGGACTTAAGCCCAGGAGGCAGCATCTCAAGTAGCCCCAAGAAAGCCTCTTTAAGGAGGTGAGGGGTTGAGCTAGGTTGTATAGAGGTTTTGCTACAAAGGGCAGGTAGTCTTAATGTCAAAATATTATTGTTAATTAAAGAAAACCAGATCTCCCAAGTTAAAGAATTTAGTGCTTTTCTACATATGGGAAGATGCAAGAGTCTGGACTCACTGATATCATTCCTTTGGTATACACCTCACCCATCTGGGGCCAGTGTTTTCACATCCTGAGCGTCCTTGAGGCTCACCGTAGGGAGGGGATGCAGTCTGACGGCTGCGAGATGTCAGGTATTCTTTTCCTTCCTTGGCTCCCTTAGGGCTCATTGGCTCACATCGGAGGGCAGCGATTGCTGATGACGGTGGCATCCTTGGTCACCGATAGGGCAGAAAATATTCCATTTCTCAAGAGGAAAGCCAGAGCCACGTAGCCCACAAGAAAGGGCTTGGAGCTTATTCTGAAGAGCAGAGCCACCAAATGAGTTTATGAAGAAGAATGATCAGATTTACAGTAGAGAAAGCTCATTCTGTGGAATGGAGTGTGGATGTAGGTGAGATCCGAGGTTGCCCTTAATTAGGGAAGTTGACATTAGCAATGGATAGTGAAGCAGAAGCATACTCATAGGCTGGAGAAGGTGAAGGAATAAAAAACAAGACCTGAGTTTCTAGGCTAAACAATAGCTTACAGAGGTTGATGACCTGGGATTCCTATTTGATTTTTTTTTTAACTGCAATTCTCTGATAAAATGGTCTATAACTTTTTTACATTCTTGGACATGATATAGTTATTTTAAAGCATATATCTGATGACTTCAATATCCAGAGCACCTATGGGGCTATTGATATGAACTATTTTCCTCTTGGATTTCACTGATTCGATCTTGTTTCCTAGCATAATTGGTAATTTTCCTTATCTAATTCTGGACATTGTGTTTAAAAAGTTTTAGAAACTTGAGATGATGTTTTCTGCCTCCAAAGAAGAATATGTTATTGTCATCATCACCATCTTCTTCTTCCTTTTTTTTGGAAACTTTAATGAGAATGGAGATATATATATGTATATATATATATATATATATACACACACATATGTGTATACATGTATGTATACATACATATACATATGTATACATACATATACACACACATATATATATGTATGTATATATATATCCATACTGAGCTCAAGAAAATGTTGTTTGAGATTTTATGGGGCCAAGGGTTGGGGTGTACATGATATAACCAGAAAACATGATACATATAAACAAAGATACCTATGGTCATAGAATAGAAGTTTTGTCCCTGGTATAGTTGAATCTCAGTCTCCTCATCACTCAGCAAGCATGCTGGGAATCCCACTGCTGATGGGGAAGAGATGTCCAGGCTCTGGACATGGCAGAGTTCCCTAGAACATACTTGTAGTTTGTAGTGTATCTTCCTCTGAAATTTCTCATCATACTCACACTGCAGATTGGCTCTCTGGGCACCTCGACCAGATGCAGGGTATCAGCTACCTCCAGAGGGGCCGCCCACTCTGCCTTGGGTATCAAATGTGCCATAAAGCTAGGGTTAAACTCCTCAGGGTTGGTGTGGACCTTGGTGGACTGGAGGTAGCAGGAGAAGCCATGGGGCCCCACCCTCCCACATGTGAGTTCAGCAGGCTGTGGGGAAGCAGCTCCATGTGACCCCAACCTGCTCTCGCCAGATTGGAAATAGAAAGAGAATAAATCTTCCTGCAAATAGATAGGATATGGCAAGATCACTTTGATTCAATGCAGGATTTTCTGCTTCTGTTTGTCCTTAATTGTGAGACAGCTTTTCTGGGGTCTCAAGTGAAGTCCTGAGTGTTTACTAGGGCCTCATTTATTACAGGCCCCAAACCTCAATTTTTGTCTTGCAAGCACCATGAGGCTCCAACACTCCATGTTTAGATTTTTACTGTCTTGGCAACTTCTTTCCACTTGGTTTCTCTGTGTCTTATCCAACATATAGCTTGGCAGTTGTAAAATGACTCAAGGAGAAATTCAGATTTAATGTCAGCTTTATCTCTTTGTGGTTCTTTTTCTCCAGGATCTTAAGTTGCAAGTCCTGGATTTTTTGTGGTTTCTTTGTGGCAAATTCAACTCCAGTTTGTATCCATCCAGCCCAGTGAAGCTACTGGATGCTTTAGATCCCTGATTTTTTCCTCTGACTCTATAGTCCCAGCTAGGAATTGATAAATGACTCAAGGAGAAAAAACTGTTGAATGTAGGACTCACCACAAAGCATTTCCCTCAAGTACTGGATACTTTATTTATTCTCTGATGCCATCAAACAGCTATTTTTGGATTTTTATCTTCCTCTTACTTTTTTTTTTTAGCCAGAGAATTAGTCTGATACAATCTGTCTCAACTAGAAGTGTGAGTCTGGACTTAAATTTAATACATTTCTTGTATGTGTATCAATATAAAGCTAGATTCCAATTCTTATAGTAATAGGCCAGACAAACAAAAATCAAAACCAGTTAAGAAATTTAAACCTACTTAAAACTTGGCTAACAAATTTAACCAGTTTTAAAAAGTGATTGCAAACAAAACTAGCAACATTAATTAGTTAAGTTATTATTATGAGTTATTATTAATATTATGAGTGAGTGGATTAAGGTATATGATTACCTCTGAATGTCAGATTTTAATTGTGCTGTGGGATGATTCAATTCTCCTCTTTTCTCTGTTCTAGCAACTAAATAACTTAAACTCAAATTTATACCATGAGCTGTGCTATTACTTGGCCTTCACTTTGCATAAACATTATATTTATGCATAGACTCAAATATGTTCTTTTCTTTTGGGCTCTGAGCAGTTAGAATAGTGTTCTTTGGCACTAACACAATGATAGAAATGAACACAAACGTAGGCATTGAAATGGCAGCCCTGGCATCTGGGTGGTCATCTTGATATTTCAGGATGTATTTATGCTAATTGCCTAGATGATCATTCAAATGAAAATAGAAATTTGAAAAATTATCCTTGTTCAGGATTTGAAAACTCTGTGAAAGTGGCCATGGATTCCAGCTCTTGAAAATGCTAAACCATGGGTCCCAATTCTCCTATGCTGTTTTTTTTTTTTTTTCCATTCTTTTCACACTCACAAGTCAGAAATGCACATGTCCCAAGAGTCCCTCCCTGAAATCTCCAGCATCCTTTGCAAGTACTCTGCACTCATGGAAACCTTTCCCACCACTAACCCTTGGCCAGCACCCATTACTCCTCCTTCTTAGTAATAAGGAGACAGTAACTAAGGCAATGTTTTCTCTTCCTGAGAAAACGTGGGACTGAGGAATCTCCAGTGAGACAGGTCCAGCCTCAGTCTCAAGTATTAACAGGTATGTGTTTGTGTATGTGTCTGAAAGAGAGTGTGTGTGTAATGAGTTGTTGTTTATTCTTTAAAATTCTTCTGTTGAAGTCCTAACTCCCAGCACCCCAGAATATGACTATATTAAGAGATAGGGTCTTTAAAAGAAGTGAGTAGATTAAATGAGGTCACTGAGATGGATCTTACCCATTGTGTCTGGTTAATGATCTTTCTTTACATAGATAGATAGATATAGATATAGATATAGATATATAGATATAGATATTTGGCTGTGCCAGGTCTTAGTTGCAAAATGCAGGCTCTTCGATCTTCGTTGTAGCACAAAGGTTCTTAGTAGCAGCATGTGAGATCTAGTTCTCTGACCAGGGATCAAACCTGGGCCCCCTGCCGTGGGAGCATGGAGTCTTAGTCGCTGGACCACCAGGGAAGTTTCTGGTTTAATGATCTTATAAGAAGAGATTAGGAGAGACACATGGAGTGTCACAAGAATCACAAGTGTCTACAAGTCAAGGAGTGAAGCCTCGGAAGAAACAACTCCACTTGACCTTGATCTTGGACTTTCAGCCCCTGGAATTGTGAAAAAAAAAATTAATTCCCATTGTTTAAGCCAATTAGTCCATGGCACTTTGTTATGGCAGCCCTAGAAGCTACTAGAAAGGATGGAGAGGGAAGAAGGGAGAGAAACAAAAGAGGAGACAAGCTCCAGGTCTGGCCAACATGTGGACATGACCTGGCAGCTGACAGGTGCATCCCAGGCTGGCTGCTCTCCACTCAGCAAGGGTCTGTGCTTTCAGGCAAGACACTGTCTGGGGATTCGGGCTTCACCAGGGCAGCAAGAGGCAGCAGTCACTTTACTTTCCCTTAGCTCGCGGTCTGATTTCTGAGCTAGCTGACCGTGGAGACTGAGTAGACAGAAATGCAAAGCCACAGGCCCATAAACAAGAGCAGGAAGGAGAACAGGAGGCCAGAAAAACCAGAGCTGACTGAGATCTAGGTGCATTTTAAAAACCTTAACACACACACACACACACACTCACACACACACACACACACCTACTGAAGCATTTTTTCCACAGCTGGCAATCAGTGTGGGGTCGTGGAAAAGATGGAGTCATCAGCTTAGAGTCAAAGAGACTTGAATTTAAATTCCAGTTCGGCCACTGACTTGTGGGTAACCTTGGACTAGACACAAATTCTCTGAATCTGTGCTTTTGAATTTGTAGAATGGAGACACTGACACCTCTTTTGTGACATTATTCAAGAATTAAATGAGAAAAATATGTAGTCAGAGGCTTAGCCTAGTGTCTGGCACATAATAGGAACTCATCTGCTATAGAAATAAAGCCTTTCTTCTCACAATCCTTAATGCAGTGGCCTCATTGTTTAACAGCCAGTGTAAAGTGTAAATAAAAGACACCAGAGGAAGGTGTGGAGTGCTGGGACGTAATACCATCTGCTGCGGAGAGCAGAAGCAGGGGCCAGCATGCGGGAAGCAGATGGGGCTAAGGATGCAGGGACACTTCTTCCTCAGAGCTAGTCCCAAAGGACTCTGCAGCCCAGAGACTGAGACAAAGCCAAGCAGACCCTTCCTGCCCTTGCAGAAATGCCTCAGGGTAGGATGTTACTTGGGGGAGAGGGGAGGCCACGGGCGGGCACCTGGAAAGCTGAAGGAGAAAGGTGGGGAGGCACTAAGGTGGGCTCAAAGGGCAAGGGGTCCCCTAGGGGAGAGGGTATGATGTGGAGCCCCAGGCGGTGTTCTTTGTCTGGTTTTGAAGACCTGGCCACCAAGGGAAATGGAACAACCACAGCAGACAGAAGCAGAGACTAGGCAAAGTTTTGCTGTCTCAGTTACTGTTTCTCATCAGGAAAGAGCACACACAAAAATTTACTCCAGGGAAAAACCCATGCAGGCAAAAGCATCCAAGGTTGACTCCCACCGCAGTGCTTTCAGTGGAAGAAAAAGCAAATGGTCTCTCAGGTGTGATGGATCCTTACATATATTTATTCTTTTTTTTCCATTTATTTTTATTAGTTGGAGGCTAATTACTTTACAATATTGTAGTGGTTTTTGCCATACATTGACATGAATCAGCCATGGATTTACATGTATTCCACATCCCTATCACCCCTCCCACCTCCCTCTCCACCTCATCCCTCTGGGTCTTCCCAATGCACCAGCCCCGAGCACTTGTCTCATGCATCCAACCTGGGCTGGTGATCTGTTTCACCCTTGATAGTATACTTGTTTCAATGCTATTCTCTCAGATCATCCCACCCTCGCCTTCTCCCACAGAGTCCAAAAGTCTGTTCTGTACATCTGTGTCTCTTTTTCTGTTTTGCATATAGGGTTATCGTTACCATCTTTCTAAATTCCATATATATGCGTTAGTATACTGTATTGGTCTTTATCTTTCTGGCTTACTTCTCTCTGGATAATGGGCTCCAGTTTCATCCATCTCATTAGAACTGATTCAAATGAATTCTTTTTAATGGCTGAGTAATATTCCGTGGTGTATATGTACCACAGCTTCCTTATCCATTCGTCTGCTGATGGGCATCTAGGTTGCTTCCATGTCCTGGCTATTATAAACAGTGCTGTGATAAACATTGGGGTGCACGTGTCTCTTTCAGATCTGGTTTCCTTGGTGTGTGTGCCCAGAAGTGGGATTGCTGGGTCATATGGCAGTTCTATTTCCAGTTTTTTAAGGAATCTTCACACTGTTTTCTATAGCGGCTGTACTAGTTTGCATTCCCACCAACAGTGTAAGAGGGTTCCCTTTTCTCCACACCCTCTCCAGCATTTATTGCTTGTAGACTTTTGGATAGCAGCCATCCTGACTGGCGTGTAATGGTACCCTCATTGTGGTTTTGATTTGCATTTCTCTGATAATGAGTGATGTTGAGCATCTTTTCATGTGTTTGTTAGCCATCTGTATGTCTTCTTTGGAGAAATGTCTGTTTAGTTCTTTGGCCCATTTTTTGATTGGGTCATTTATTTTTCTGTAATTGAGCTGCAGGAGTTGCTTGTATATTTTTGAGATTAATCCTTTGTTGTCTGTTGCTTCATTTGCTATTATTTTCTCCCTTCTGAAGGCTATCTTTTCACCTTGCTTATAGTTTCCTTTGTTGTGCAAAAGCTTTTAAGTTTCATTAGGTCCCATTTGTTTATTTTTGCTTTTATTTCCAATATTCTGGGAGGTGGGTCATAGAGGATCCTGCTGTGATTTATGTCAGAGAGTGTTTTGCCTATGTTCTCCTCTAGGAGTTTTATAGTTTCTGGTCTTACATTTAGATCTTTAATCCATTAAATGCCTGTTTGACATGAGAGAGACTGGAAGAGTCAGGTTATCTCAACAAGCTCACAGGTCGCTGACTCTGAAGTGGAAAAAGCTCCAACTTATGAATGGGAATCCTGATACAGAACACATATGTTGTTTATCAGAAATTCATATTTCGGTGTACTGTAGTTTTATTTGCTAAATCTGCCCACCATACTAATGTGACATGGTCAGTAAGAGGCAGAGCAAGGAAGAATACACAACTTTTACTGCACTATGAATTATCAATGCGCCAAGCATTTCTCTCTCTCTCTCTTTTTTTTTTGGTAAGGTACAGGAAATATTCTGTGTTTGCTTTTGTTTTTATTGAGTTAACATCGGGTATATAACCTTACACAAGATTTATGTGTTCAACATTATATTTCTACTTCTGTATGTAAGCATTTTTTACAGACATATCTTTGGCAACCTAACTTTTTCTGGACTGTTTAGGATTTCTACTTTTTGAGTCAGTTTTGGTAACTTACATTTTCTTAGGAAATCATCCACCTTTGGCTTGGTTAAGTAATTACAGTGCATTGACTTAAAATTCTTAAGCCTTCTTATTGTTTGCAATTTTATCTTTTTTGGTCATTTCTGGTGGATCTACTGCCTTTTTTCTTGCCAAAGGCATAACCTCTCCATTGGCTGAAACTTTTTCCTAAGAACAAATTTTTATCTTACTATTTTTGACCATAGGGTTTTCTTTTTTCTTTCTATTTTGATAATTACTTTTTAAATTGTATTATTTCCTTCTATCTTATTTGGTTTTATTCTGAATTTGTTTTATTTTCTTGAATTAGGTTTTAGTTCATTATTTAATCATATCCTTCTTTCTTAACATAACAGTAGGGTTACACATTTTCTACTAAATATCACTATTTGGCTTATTCCCACAAGGTTTTAGCACATAATTTTCTCACTTATTTCTAAATAAAATCCAAGTTTCTATTTCTTCTTTAATTCAAGATGATTTAGAAAAGAAACTTTAAAATTTCCAAGTGGATTTTTGTTTGTTTACATTTTATGGGCTAAGTTTTTCTTGACATTTGCTAGTTTTATTTTATGATTTCTATTTATTTTGTAAGCAATTGATGTTTACCTTGGGTGCTAATATACAAAGTTCTAAGGTATTTGAAAAGAATCTACATTTTCTATTTGTTGAGGATTAAGCTCCATGTCTGTGTGTATTAAGTCATGTGTTAATTGTTATTCAAGTCCTCTATAGATTTATTTCATATTTATCTACTAGATTTTATAACTTTTGAGATAAGTATATTAAGATTTGTTCAGTTCAGTTCAGTCGCTCAGTCATGCCCGACTCTTTGCAACACCATGGACTGCAGCACACCAGGTTTCCCTGTCCATTACCAACTCCTGGAGCTTGCTCAAACTCATGTCCATCAAGTCGGTGATGCCATCCAACCGTTTCATCTTCTGTCATCCCCTTCTCCTACATTCGGTCTTCCCCAGCATCAGGGTCTTTTCCAATGAGTCAGCCCTTCGAATCAGGTGGCCAAAGTATTGGAGTTTCAGCTTCAGCACCAGTCTTCTAATGAACATTCAGGACTGATTTCCTTTAGGATGGACTGGTTGGATCTCCTTGCAGTCCAAGGGACTCTCAAGAGTCTTCTTCAACACCACAGTTCAAAAGCATTAATTCTTCAGAGCTCAACTTTCTTTATGGTTCAACTCTCACGTCCATACATGACTACTATGGAAAACCATAGCTTTGACTAGATGGACCTTTGTCGGCAAAGTAATGTCTCTTCCTTTAAGTATGCTGTCTAAGTTAGTCATAGTTTTCCTCCAAGGAGCAATCATCTTTTAATTTCATGGTTGCAGTCACCATCTGCAGTGATTTTGGAGCCCAAGAAAATAAAGTCTGTCACTGTTTCCATTTTCCCCCCATCTGTTTGCCGTGAAGTGATGGGACCGGATGCCATGATCTTAGTTTTCTGAATGTTGAGCTTTAAGCCAGTTTTTTCACTCTCTTTCACTTTCATCAAGAGGATCGTTAGTTCCTCTTCACTTTCTGCCATAAGGGTGGTGTTATCTGCATATCTGAGGTTATTGATATTTTACCCGGCAATCTTGATTCCAGCTTGTGCTTCATCCAGCCTGGCATTTCTCATAATGTACTCTGAATATAAGTTAAATAAGCAGGGTGACAATATACAACCTTGATGTACTCCTTTCCCAATTTGGAACCAGTCTGTTGTTCCAAGTCTGCTTCTAACTGTTACTTCTTGACCTGCATACAGGTTTCTCAGAAGACAGGTTAAGGTGGTCTGGTATTCCCAGCTCTTTAAGAATTTTCCACAGTTTGTTGTGATCCACACCCAGGGGCTTCCCTGATAGCTCAGTTGGTAAAGAATCTGCCTGCAGTGTGGGAGACCTGGGTTCGATGTGTGGGTTGGAAAGATTCCCCAGAGAAAGGAAAGGCTACCCACTCCAGTATTCTGGCCTGGAGAATTCCATGGAGTCAAAAAGAGTTGGACACGACTGAGCAACTTTCACTTCACTCACACACAGCCAAAAGCTTTAGCGTAGTCAGTGAAGCAGAAGCAGATGTTTTTCTGGAATTCTCTTGCTTTTTCTATGATCCAACGGATGTTGGCAATTTGATCTCTGGTTCCTCTGCCTTTTCTAAATCCAGCTTGAATATCTGGAAGTTCTCAGTTCACATACTATTGAAACATAGCTTGGCACTCATCTCACACTCTAGTAAAGTAATGCTCAAAATTCTCCAAGCCAGGCTTCAGCAATACGTGAACCATGAACTTCCAGATGTTCAAGCTGGTTTTAGAAAAGGCAGAGGAACAAGAAATCAAATTGCCAACATCCGCTGGATCATCAAAAAAACAAGAGAGTTCCAGAAAAACATCTATTTCTGCTTTATTGACTATGCCAAAGCCTTTGACTGTGTGGATCACAATAAACTGGAAAATTCTGAAAGAGATGGGAATACCAGACCACCTGACCTGCCTCTTGAGAAATCTGTATGCAGGTCAGGAATCAACAGTTAGAACTGGACATGGAACAACAAACTGGTTCCAAATAGGAAAAGGAGTACGTCAAGGCTGTGTATGTGCCCCTGCTTATTTAACTTATATGCAGAGTACATCATGAGAAATGCTGGGCTGAAGGAAGCACAAACTGGAGAAATATCAATAACCTCAGATATACAGATGATACCACCCTTATGGCAGAAAGTGAAGAAGAACTAAAGAGCCTCTTGATGAAGTGAAAGAGGAGAGTGAAAAAAGTTGGCTTAAAGCTCAACATTCAGAAAACTAAGATCATGGCAATTGGTCCCATTACTTCATGGCAAATAGATGGGGAAACAGTGGAAACAGTGGCTGACTTTATTTTTCTGCGCTCCAAAATCACTGTGAACGGTGATTGAAGCCATGAAATTAAAAGACGCTTACTCCTTGGAAGGAAAGTTATGACCAACCTAGGCAGCATATTAAAAAGCAGAGACATTACTTTGC
This sequence comes from Cervus canadensis, assembly GCF_019320065.1. Classification (NCBI taxonomy): domain Eukaryota; kingdom Metazoa; phylum Chordata; class Mammalia; order Artiodactyla; family Cervidae; genus Cervus; species Cervus canadensis. Next base: position 6,847,916 of record NC_057392.1, on the reverse strand, counting down.
CAACAAAGGTCCATCTAGTCAAGGCTGTGGTTTTTCCAGTGGTCATGTATGGATGTGAGAGTTGGACTATGAAGAAAGCTGAGCGCCAAAGAATTGATGCTTTTGAACTGTGGTGTTGGAGGAGACTCTAGAGAGTCCCCTGGACTGCAAGGAGATCCAACCAGTCCATCCTAAAGGAGATCAGTCTTGGGTGTTCATTGGAAGGACTGATGCTGAAGCTGAAACTCCAATACTCTGGCCACCTGATGTGAAGAGCTGACTCATTGGAAAAGACCCTGATGCTGGGAAAGATTGAGGGCAGGAGGAGAAGGGGATGGCAGAGGATGAGATGGTTGGATGGCATCACTGAGTCAATGGACATGGGTTTGGGTGGACTCTGGGAGTTGGTGATGGGAGGCTTGGCATGCTGCAGTTCATGAGGTTGCAAAGAGTCGGACATGACTGAGTGACTGAAATGAACTGAACTGAATTGAAGTTTCTTAATATGATTGTAGATTTGCCTATCTGTTCTATCTCCAGGAGTTAGTACACATATATATGTATATACTTTATATACATATATGTAATATGTATATACTTTATATACATATATGTAATATGTATATACTTTATATACATATATGTAATATGTATATATATACATATATATTTGTCGGGGTCCAGCCCCAGCAGGATCCAGGGGAACCCTCAGGATGAACGGCGTTGGCGAATGAGAGAGAAAGTGAGACAAAGCTCAGGGCTAAGTCTGAAGTTTATTTTTGCACGGCCCCTTTATACCCTTAACAACATCTTTGGGGGAAGTGCATATTGTTTACACACAGGGCATCTCAGAACATTACAGCAACTTGACCTTCAACAGAAACTGGATGTCACCCACTTACTTTTTCATTCACAAGAGTCTTTCTTATCATTTGGCCTTCAGGCCTGCTAACATTTTATGGCTTGCCCCTGGTGTGACTTAAGCAACTTCAGTAGCCGACCCTGTTTTTCTTATAATTAATCTATTTTCTTTCTAATAAGCATCATCTCTATGGGAACTAGATAGGATTACATTTTTAAGGAACAGAAATGCGAAGGACTACAGAAACAGCAGATATGGCACAAAACAGGCTCTTAGTCTAAAAGTTAACCACCTGCAAGAAGTCGCCAGCTAATCTCTATCTAAAGTATTTTCTATTAGGCACATTTGTGGCTATCATATTTGTGGAGCTTTTCTCACCCCGTGAAGGGGCCTATGCTTAATAGTTTCCTTCGTTAGCGTACTGTGCTTAGGATGTTTAGAACAATCAAGAGCATTTTGTGCAATGAGATCACACATTTATCAAACAAGCCAGAATGCCAGCAAAATGTTTGAATGGAAGCATTTCCTTCATCTCTGGCCCCTTCATAGGGCAGCAGCATCCAGGAGATTTATTAATTAGGGTTTTAAGTTGGTCCTCATTCAGTGAAAGAGGAGCAGGAGAGCTCTCGGCAGGCAACACAAGAATCTGCAACAGGGCAAACAAGAACAACAGCAGAAAAGGGGGGAAGATACAGGGTGGGGTAGAGGCCGAGGCCAACCTGGAGGGTCCCTTATCCTAGATGGCCTTGCCTGTCAGGTTCTTTCCTCGTGACCTCGTCATGGATGGGGTCCCAGATGGCCTTGCCTGCCCGGTATTTTCTTCATGACCTCATCATGGGCGGGACCCCCCATAACGGCTTCCGGCATATATTAATATTTATATTTGGCTGTGCCAGCTCTTATTTGCAACACACATGTGATCTTCACTGCAGCATGCAAACTCTTAGTTGTCACATGTGGGATCTAGTTCCCTGACCAGAGATCGAACCTGGGCCCCCTACATTGGGAGTGTGGAGTCTTAGCCACTGCATCACCAGAGAAGACCCAGTGCTTTGCGTATTTTAAAATTATATTATTGGTGCATGAAAGCTTTCTGTGTCTGTAGAATATTTTGTGGATATTACCTTTTATCATTAAAATATACTTATATTGTTTTACAGTAACTTTAACCTTAAAATCCACTTTGCGTGATGTAAATATTGCCATGCTTCCTTTCTATTTGTTTGCATTCACCACTCCTCTTTTCAACCTTTCTCTGTCTTTTTTAGGTATATGCATAAAACATAAAATTAGAATTTTATTTTTCATTCGGTCTTAGAGTCTTCATTGCTTCTTTCAAAAAACAGCTTTATTGAAGTATAATTGATATATAATAGACTATACATATTTAAAGTGCACAGTATACATCCATGAAATAATCACCAAAATGATTGTTGTAAATGACTGCCTAATGATGTTTTAATAGGGACATTAAATACAGTGTCCATAATTGGAAAAAGACATGTTTGGCCTTATTTTATCTTATTGTGTGCTTTTTGTGCTGCTATATATTATTTGTTCTGTTGTTCCCTAACCAATTTTTAATTCATTGAGAAAGTTTTTATTTTTATTTAATATTTTGATTTCTGGTGATTTGGATGCCTTTCTACATGTGTCTCTCTTTTAATGTGTATATGTGTATGTATATGTATGTGTGTGTGTTTGTGTGTGTGTGTGTGTTAGTTCTTCAGTTGTGTCTGATTCTTTGCAACCCCATGGACTGCAGCCTGCCAGGCTCTTCTGTTCATGGAATTCTCCAGGCAAGAATACTGGAGCAGGTTGTCGTTCCTTTCTCCAGAGAATCTTCCTGACCCAGAGATCAAACCCAGGTCTCTTGCATTGAAGGCAGATTCTTTACCATCTGAGCCACCACGGAAGCCCACATGGATATGTACATATATACAGAAGGTGTATATTAAAATCTGTACTTCTCTATCAATATGCTAACTGTCCCCGTTTTTTAAGAGAAGACTCTTTAGTATAGGTTCATTCAACTCAATCCCAGCCACATATTGCACATCAAAATGAAGCTGTTAGTGTGTGTTTACTTCACCATTGTCTCTCTTCCTCCCCCACCAAGTGGGTTTTATTGGAATCGTTTGGAATTTGATTCCCAGCTTTTAGTTCTTATTTTGATAGAATATCCTGTATCTTTCAATCACTTACATTCTTCTATTCTGACTTAGCCATCTCTATCACTTACTCAGTCCTCCTGGCTATTGCCCTTGCCCCTTGTCTATCGCTTGCTCATTGATGCTTCTGGTACCTGGCTCACTGATCTCCCTTCTCCACTCTCATCATCATTCTGAGGGCTTCATCATCTGCACTGGTGACCCAGACTACATTCTCAGGGCCTCACACCCTCCTCTCCTCCAATGGAGTATTCTCAGAGGTCATCACTGTCACCCTCTCAGGTGCCCATTCTCCAGACTGTCATAATCAGTAACTGAACTCCGTCTGCCATGGTGATGTCAACCCTCCTTTCACCCCACCTCATCTTCCTTGTCCGGTTCTTCTGTTTAACCACTCCCCCTCCTGATCTCAGCAGTCTCTATTCTCCATGACCATCTCCTATCCTTCTTTCCCTTCCCATCCAGCTTGGATTCCATGATTCAGTTCTATAGCCCCCTTACACATCCTTTTAACCAGTTTGCCTCTCACTCCTGGTAGTGAGTTGAATAATGGCCCTCTCAAAGGCACACCTACTTAGAATCTTCAAATGTGACCTTGTTTGGGAAAAAAGGAATCCTGACTGATGTAATTGAAGATCCTGGATTAGGGCAGGTTCTAAATCCAATGACAAACACTATTTATAAGAGAAAAGGAACCACACAGAGTTAGAAGAGGGAGGCAGAAATCAGAGAGAGTGCTCTGTCTACAAACCAAAGAAAACCAAGAATTGCCAAGGATTTCTGGCAGCCACCAGAAACTAGGAGAGAGGCATAGAGTGAATTCTCCTTCAGAGCCTCCAGAAGCATGCAACCTTGCCAACCCCTTGATTTGAGATCTCTACCCTATGGAACTGAGAGAAAGTAAATTTCTAGTGCTTTAAGCCACCATATTATTATGGCAGCCCTAGGAAACTCATGCATTCTGCTTAAGTAGTTGACTGGAAAAATCCTAAATTGCTTAAAACCGACTACAGCAAGTCCCCTACACAGTGAACGAGTTTCATTCTGAGAGCACATTCATAAGTCCAAATTGTTTGTAAGTCCAACAAAGTTAGCCTAGGTACCCAACTAACACAATTGGCTGTATAGTACTGTACTCTAAGAGGCTTATAATACTTTTCACATAAATGATACATAAAGAACAGACAAAAATAAAGAAAACATTTAAAATCTGACAGTACCTTGAAAAGTACAGTACAGTAGCTGGCACACAGGAACTGGTACTGAGTGAGCAGGCAAGAAGTTACTGACCAGAGGAAGGAGAGGAGGCGGGAGATGGTATAGACGAAGGATCATCAGCAATAGGAGATGCAGGGCAAGCTTCAATTTCATTCATGCCTGATGTGATTAGATATAAGAACACACATTCGCATCTGAATATTTCGCAACCTGAAGGTTCATATGTACGGGACTTACTGTGTGTGCTTAATCCTCACTTACATCAGGGCAGTCGGGCAGTGCTGGGAAAACCTCATCACGTTCCTGGGAATCCACACTTCATAGGCTCTCCTCCTACCCTCTTGGCACACCTCAGTCCCCATTGCTGGCTCCTCCTAGCCAACAGAACCCGAAATGCCAGACTCATTTCTACCAACACTCTCCTCTAAGAGGTCCCAGTCACAGGCGTCAGACACTAAGGGTTCCCAATTACTGTGTGAGATGCCAGATACATATATCTAAAAATCTCCCCTGGATATCTAGTAGACATCTCAGATTTAACAGAAACAAACAGAAATCTGAATTTTCCATTCCTCAAATTTGCTTTTGACTGTAACTCTTCTCATTTAAGTAAAATACCTCAGACTCATGAATCATCCTTTATTCCTCTCACATATCCTGCATTCAAAATATCAACTTTACCTCCAAAATTTCTCCTAATTGAATCACATTATGGCCTCTCAATTTCTAAATCTCTGCTCCAACACACAGCAATCTCTCTCCAAGACCATGGCAATGGTCTCTTGATTGATCCCTGGCCTTAGAACTTATAAGTTTGATCATGATACTTCCTTCCCCCTCCCATTCCCATGATACCTCTGGCCTTTCTGATTATATTTGGTGAGAAAATTCAGCTCTGGACTATGATCCCATAAGATCCTGCCTGCCTGTGGTGGTCAGAGTGTGCTAACTGCTGAAACAGATTTACCCCAGTTCTCAACAATGGCTCAAACTGAAACAGGGCAGGATCCTATGGTCCTTGTTCCACATGTCCTCTGCTTGTTTTTTGTCTGTGGAAAAACTTTACCCAAAGAATAAGTTTAATGAAAGAAGTGAAAACGTGCAGAAACAAAACAGTCAAAGGAGACCAAATAGCAGTTAAACATAGTCAAGGACCTTTTAGTTCCTTCTCAAGAGCTATAGGCAATATTCTGAGCTATGGGTAGTATCCTGTGAGCTCTATCATAGATACTGAAAACTCTACCAGGTTTAAGAAGTTAATTACATCATGATCAGACTGTAGCCATGACATAAGCTGCTACAATTCCAAGAATTGACCTCAAGGAAATGGTAACAAACTGACCCTGGAACTGAAGACTAACTGTACTTATAACAATCAAGATGACACTGGTCAGGAGCTTCCCTGGTGGTCTAGTGGATAAGGACCCACCTTCCAAGGCAGGGGACATGGGTTCTATCCCTAGTCTGGTAAGATTCCACATGTCTCAGAGAAACTAAGCCCATGTGCTACAACTACTGAAGTCCAAGCACCTAGAGCCTGTTCTCTGCAATAAGAGAAGCCACCGAAGTGAGAACCCCCTGTACCACAACTAGAGAGCAGTCCCCAGCTCACTGCAACTAGAGAACGCCAATGTTCAGCAATGAAAACACAGTGCCGCCAAAAAAAAAAAAAAAAATGATGACACTGGTCACACCACCAATGACCAGTTTCAAGATGACTTGGTACTGTTTCTGCTTATAACCCCCTTTCTCAGCCTGTAAAAGCTCTTGCCCATTGATTGTCAGTGGGAGGTGTCAGCCTTTGAACAGGCGTCTGCCCTCCCCACTGGTTGCCAGCATTCAAAATAAAGCAAACTTTCCTTTCCACCAGCCTTACCTTTTTATTGGCTTTTGAGTGGCAAGCAGCCAGACCCCACTTTCAGTTACAAAACTGTGGAGATGTTTGTTTCTTGCTCCTATACCAGCACTGATTGGTAAACTTCAGAGATACAGACTGCCATCATCTTCAACTTGTATGTCTCTTTGAAAGTCAGCCTGGGGGTCATTTTCATTCTAACTAGCTGGAAGAGGGGGGAAAAGCAGGGAGGAGTGCATATGGGTGGCATTTATGGGGCAGAATTGAGTGTCACTTCTGTTCACATTGCACTTGCTGGAACTCTCATTATCACACACACTTTCCCAGAAGGCTGGAAGACTGATCTAATGTGTCCTGGAATAAGAACAAACTAGATTTCAGTGAGTTGGTGATGGTCTCTGCTCCACTGTCTCCCTGACTTTCTCTTCCTCCATTCCTGCCCATGTTCCCCATGCCCAGTCACCCATTCTGTCTGAATGAGCAGAACATACCATGATTATTTTCATCACAAAGACTGTTTTTTGTTTTTTTTTTTTTGCTCAGAATGTTCTTCTGCTATAAGTTTGCAAGGTTGTCTCCTCCTTAGAAGGGGTTTCCCTGGTAGCTCAGCTGATAAAGAATCCGCCTGCCATGCAGGATTCTATTCCTGGGTTGGTAAGATCCGCTGGAGAAGGGATAGGCTACCCACTCCAATATTCTTGGGCTTCCCTGGTGGCTCAGCTGGTAAAGAATCTGTTTGCAATGTGGGAGACCTGGGTTCAGTTAACCCAAATGCCATACCCAATTCTGCCAAAGCAGTGCTGGCATATCAGTTCCTTCTCCCCCAGACCACCCCCATCAAATCTTCACAACACTGAGCATCTGATTAGCAGCTTCTGGAGGACAGGGCCCTGTCTTGCTTGCCACTTTATGCTGGAACAAAATGAAGGCTTAACTTTTTTTTTTTTACTAACTCCTACTCTGAATACTTCATTCTGAGAGTTTTTTGTTCTAATTAAAAAAAAATTAGAACACTCCCTCAAGTAATTTACTTAGAAATATACTTGGATGGCATCCATTATGAGTCTTCTTAAGCTGAAAAAATTCTTTCTCTTCCCACATGAATGTATCTGTGCTCAGTTGCTCAGTCATGTCTGACTCTGCACCCCAATGTGCTGTAGCCTTCCAGGTTCCTCTGTCCATAGGATTCTCTAGGCAAGAATACTGGAGTGGGTAGCCATACCTTTCTCCAGAGGATCTTCCCGACCCAGGGATCAAACCCAGGTCTTCCACGTTGCAGGTGGATTCCTTACCATCTGAGCCACTAGGGGATACTTTAGTAAGTATCTTACCTGAACAGTGTAAGATTCTTGAATCACAATGCTGTCCTTGAAAAACTAAACAAACATTTTAGCATTGTCTTCTAGTGTCTAAAGCTGCAGATGAGAAATCTGTTGTGCTCTGATTCTCTTGCCTTTGAAATGAAACTTCTTGCCATGTTTGGAAGCCTGTAAGCCAATCTCTTTATTTTCAAAGTTCGGAAATTTTTTCAAGTGTATCTTTAAAAATTTGTATCATTTTCAACTCGGAGTTTTTCCTTTTTTTAACCTTTTTGCTTCTCTTAGGTCTGTTCATTTATCTCTTTCTGAAACTATGCATTTTGCATCTTGAGTTTCCTGGATCTATGCTTCACATCTCTTATTCTTTTCACTCTTTTTTCCTTTGTATTTTCTGCTTTTGTGTAGTGAGATCATTCTTCTACTTGATGTTTTGGATTACTAATTTAGTTTTCAGTTGAATCAGTTCTACTTTTTAGTTCTTTTTTAAAATTTGATATCTTTACTATAAATATATAGAAATACAACACAAAAATTAAAATGTTGCTGGCATCATATGACTGTGACCTTGTGAGTTCTCTTAATTTTTCTTCAGCTTATTTTTTTAGAATTTTCTACACTTTATAAAATTGATTTTTATTGGCATATACTTGTTTACAATATTTTTTAGTTCTGCAACTGTACTTTTCAATTCAGATGTTTTAAAAAACATACCCAAATTCCTTTTTGGTTTTCTGGTTGTATAGCTTTCTGCAGTTTCTATGAACTTCTCTTTAATTTTTCTTGTTTCTTTTACTAAAGCCCATCCTTGGGAAGAAGTCTGGCTCTTTGCTTGGCCCCTCTTCTTGCTTTTCACTTGGACTCATTCATTCCGTATCCTTGTCTGTGGGCGTGGCTCCCTCCAGGACAGGAGCAGGTCAGGCTGATAGTCTTGCATCAGTGGAGGATGGAAGAGCAAGGCAGAGAACATGAAGGATTGGTTTTCTCTCAGTGCTGAAGGCAGTGGCCTTTCTCTCTGTGCCTTTGGTGGCTCACGGTTGGTGTCTTGGGCTAGCGCATCCTGCTGGGTGGTCAGATGTCTTCACCCAGATTTGGCCAGAAAGGGCTCCACTTCCCTTGTCACTGGATCCTACCTCTTCCAGGTGATTGAAGCAGGTCCCACAGAGCAGAAGTTGACCACCATCCAGTCCCTGGGAACCTGAAAACTTAGACATGTGTTGGCTCCTCTTTAGGAGTTGGCATCGAGACCACTCCCACTTATGTATCATTTTTGCTTCCTTGTTGAGTTCCTGCAGGGAATGTGGTGAGAGAGGACATCAGAAATCAGGACTCAAGCTGCCATTCCTCACATCTCCTCCGTCACCCTGCTTTATGTGTAACTGTGATCACCCTCCCTCTGTTGGCCTCATCCCTGCCCCCAGCTACATTCCTGGGGCCGATGAGCTCAGGTCTGAGCAAAACCCAATGAGAACAAGGGCCCTCAGGGACCATCACCTTCTCACATGGGAAGTGGGATGGGATAAAGGGATTAGGGCAAGAAATGAAAGGGAGGAAAGATGGACACCATGCATTATCTACCTCTTAGGAGCACTGCAGTCTGACAAGTTTGAAAATGCCTCCTGCTCAGTGGACAGTGTCCAAACAGGAACTGGAGAGAATTAGGTTAGGACTAGGACACTTGGTTGGGCTTCTGCAGAGACCTCAAACCAGAGAGGAAGGAGGGATCCCACATGATTCTCACTCTTTAGCCTACTCCCCAGGCAGGAAAGTAGATGGGGAGCAGCATTTTTCAGAAGCAAACTTTCCTGGAGTGATCATTCTGCTATTCTGCATGGAGACCTATCACGTACCGTGTGGGTAGAAGATTGGCCAGGGACTCGGGATGTGAATCTCAGCCATCTCTCTTTTCAAGGAATGTAACGAACACAGCTTTCTGGTTGCTGGGTAGGAAATGTAATATATTTGGAAAACAGGTTAGAGTTCATCTGGGAAGAATAAATTGATTCTTCTTTAGTGTTTATACGTCTTTAAGGCTTAGACATTCTTTAAAGTTTATCAAAGAACAGGGTCATTGCTTCCTTCCAAACCACACTGATAAAAATCGAAAGTCAAGGAACCACATTTGTAATGCAAGCTGAAACAAACAGATGGTCTCCAGGACCTATCAGCTTAGGCCTTGCTGGTATTACTGCTCTAAGCTAAATTAGCTGTTTAGCTGTTTGTCTTCTATGTGCCTGGATCTACATTGTGTACTGAGAATACAGAGATGTTTAAGAGACGAATTCCTTTTCTCCAGAGTCTGTCATATTGGAAAAGGGATGTGAATTGGGGAAAGGCAAGGAAATAAAAAGAAAAGCAAGTAAGTGAAATGATAAAGGGAAACATGAGATCTTTGAGGAGAAAAGGGTACCCCAAACCAGCCTGGGGTGGGGGTCAGGAGATGCTCTGAGCCACTTGTGTAAACTTAGCTGAAGGAACCTGTGATACTATCTGCAGGTCAGAGGACAATCCAGCCAAAGAGAATCTGAAAAACCTCCCCATAGTTCTGCCCTTGACCCCTCCACAGAGGCACCAGATGTGTCTGGCCAGTGTTTGAATTTTGTATAACCACAACTAGGGCCAAGGATCTGTATGGGCAACCAGGATGAGTGTGCCAGAGGACAGAGGATAGAGTAGAGATGAAAAGCCAAGTGCTTAGAAGGCAGGAGTAGGTCAAGAATGACAGGCAGAGACAAGATCTCGGGGTTAAGAACTTGAAGGGATCAGGCTGGAGTAGGAGCAGGTGTGTCTGCAATGCCAACCACCAGGAAGCTGAGACCCCATACTTTCTATACAAGTAGCAAGGTGACTAGGAAACTGACTGGAACCTGGAAAAAATGGAGGGGGGGCCTTGAATGATAGTTCCACCAAAAACTCCAAAACCTGGGATAACATCTTCCCAGTATAAAAAAAAAAAAAACACCTTTAAGCATTAACTTTCAAAAATTCTTTAAACTTGTAAAGACCCTGAAAGACCTTATGTGATCTTGAGTTTCCAGTACAAATTTCCAAATTTGAAAGATATTCCCATATTTTGGAACTTTTGCTAGTGTCTTGGGGGGACCTGTCAACAGCTAAGAATCACAGAACTCAGGGCTCCTTCTCCTTTTCCCTTCTCTTAATGGCTTTATGGAGATGTAGATTGAGATGTAGTTGATGTACAGTAGTCTGCATATGTCTAAAGTGTAAACTTTGGTAAGCCTTGCCATATGCACACACCCAAGAAAGCATCACCACAATAAACCACAAGAGCTTCATTCTTCATCCTCCTGCCCGCCAGCTCCAGGCAACCACTAGTCTACATTCTGTTATTACATGTTCATTTACTAGAATTTTATATAAATAGAGTCATACAATACATACTCTTTTTATCTGCGTGGCTTCTTTCGCTGAGCAAAACTATTCTGAGAGTCTTCCACATTGTATGTATCAAAAGTTCATTCTGTTTTATTGCTAAGTAGGATTCCACTGTATGGATATACCACAGTTTGTTATCTGTTCACCTGATAACAGGAGCATCTGTTAAAGGGCATTTAGGTCACTTCCACTTTGAGACTACTACAAATCAAGTTACTATGAAGCACATAGTAGGTTTACTTGTAAAGCTAGGAGCACATGTAAGAGCACATACTTTCTTCTCTTTTGGATAAATCCTTAAGAGTCCAATGACTGGATTACATGGTAAGTTAAGTTTTACTTCTTGCCAAGTGTCTTCCAAAATGATTCTTCTATTAACATTCCCATCAGCAGTGTATGAAACTTCTAGTTCCTTACCAATGCTTGCCATAGTGTATATATTTCATTTTAGTCATTTTAACAGCACTGTGGTAGTATTTGTGTGTTTGATATGCATTTCCTCAGTGACAAATGCTGTTGAGTTCCTTTTCATGTGCTTCTTAGTCATCCATATATCTTTTATGGTGAAGTGCCTGTTAAAACTTTTGTCCCTTTAAAACATTGTATTGTTTATTTTCTTATTTTATATATTGTAGATACATGTCCTTTATCAGACATATGATTTGCATCTTTTCATTTTGTTAACAAAGTCTTTGACTGTCTGGATCACAATAAACTGTGGAAAATTCTGAAAGAGATGGGAATACCAGACCACCTGACCTGCCTCTTGAGAAATCTGTATGCAGGTCAAGAAGCAACAGTTAGAACTGGACATGGAACAACAAACTGGTTCCAATAGGAAAAGGAGTACATCAAGGCTGTATATTGTCACTCTACTTATTTAACTTTTATGCAGAGTACATCATGAGAAACGCTGGGCTGGAGGAAGCACAAGCTGAAATCAAGATTGCTGGATGAAATATCAATAACCTTAGACATGCAGATGACACCACGCTTATGGCAGAAAGTGATGAAAAACTAAAGAGCCTCTTGATGAAAGTGAAAGAGGAGAGTGAAAAAGTTGGCTTAAAGCTCAACATTCAGAAAACTAAGATCTTGGCATCTGGTCCCATCACTTCATGGCAAATAGATGGGGAAACAGTAGAAACAGTGGCAGACTTTATTTTTGGGGGCTCCAAAATCACTGTGAACGGTGATTGAAGCCATGAAATTAAAAGACGCTTACTCCTTGGAAGGAAAGTTATGATCAACCTAGACAGCATATTAAAAAGTAGAGACATTACTTTGCCAACAAAGGTCCATCTAGTCAAGGCTGTGGTTTTTCCAGTGGTCATGTATGGATGTGAGAGTTGGACTATGAAGAAAGCTGAGTGCAGAAGAATTGATGCTTTTGAACTGTGGTGTTGGAGAAGACTCTTGAGAGTCCCCTGGACTGCAAGGAGATCCAACCAGTCCATCCTAAAGGAGATCAGTCCTGGGTGTTCATTGGAAGGACTGATGTTGAAGCTGAAACTCCAGTACTTTGGCTACCTCATGCGAAGAGCTGCCTCATTGGAAAAGACCCTGATGCTGGGAAAGATTGAGGGCAGGAGGAGAAGGGGACGACAGAGGATGAGATGGTTGGATGGCATCACCAGCTCAATGGACATGGGTTTGGGTGGACTCTGGGAGTTGATGATGGACAGGGAGGCCTGGCATACTGTGGGTTCATGGGGTCACAAAGAGTCAGACACGACTGAGCGACTGAACTGAACTGAACTGAACAATGTCAGCAGAAGTTTTTATCTTGATGAAGTTCAATTTATTAATTTTTTCTCTTATAGACAGTGCTTTTGGTGTCATATATAAGAAATATTTGTCTCACCCAAGGCATAAGTCTTATTTTAATAAGGTTATGGTGTTCAAGCCTGCTCAAAATTGAAGCTCAGATGCATTATTCAGGGAAAATCCCAAGTCTCTGATTTACTCCTATTTTCTTTGAAACAAAGCATCCTCTGGAGACTTGTTTCATAGTCTGTATCAGCCTATGGAGTTGTCACCCAGAATTATTACCTCCCAGAGGCTCTATTCTATTCCAGGTTATCAAGGGAAAGTGTTCTCTCTTGAGAACTAGAATGGGGGCCTTTATGGGTCTTGCCTTCCTATGCTACAGAGGCCAAAAACTCAGCCTCTGTGCACCACTGCTGAATAAAATCTGAGAGAGAGAGTTTTGGGTGAAGTAGAAAAGAGCTTTATTGCTTTACCAGGCAAAAGGGGAACACAGAGGACTCCTGCCTCAAATACTGTGTGTCCCAACCTGGAAAGATTTGGTGAGGAGTTTTATAGAAATGGTTGAAGGGTGGGATTGCTGATAAGATTAACATGTCTTTCTAGTTTTGGGGTAGTCTCTTGATGAGTTTCTCTGGTTTCCTTAATCTGGTCTCAGATAGTCTTCTCTGGAAGGAAAAATGCAAACATCTTCCATTTGTTTGGGGATTTTAATTCTATAAAGAGCTTAAAGATATTGTGTGTATCCCTTTAGGTGAACCATGACCCTACCTCAAGGCTGCACTAGTTTTTCTTGGCTGCTCCTCCAACTGTCTCTTTATCCTCGCCCTTCCCTGACTGGCAGCTGTTCCAAGCATCTGCCCTTTGGAACTCAGGAAGGGTCATGGGGGCTGAAACGTTTTTCCTACTAACAAGAAATGGGAGACATATTTCGATGCTGTTCTCTCAGATCACCCCACCCTCGCCTTCTCCCATAGAGTACAAAAGTCTGTTCTGTTCATCTGTGACTCTTTTTCTGTCTTGGGTTATCATTACCATCTTTCTAAATTCCATATATATGCGTTGGTATACTGTATTGGTGTTTACCTTTCTGGCTTACTTCACTCTGTATAATGGGCTCCACAGTGCTCGGGGCTGGTGCACTGGGATGACCCAGAGGGATAGGATGGGGAGGGAGGTGGGAGGGGGGTTCAGGATGGGGAACACATGTAAATCCATGGCTGATTCATGTCAATGTATGGCAAAACCCACTACAATATTGTAAAGCAATTAGCCTCCAACTAATAAAAATAAATGGAAAAAAAAAAGAAAAAAAAGAAATGGGAGACATAGGCTCCCATGCCCAGGAGTCCTACAGGCTCCTGTTTGGTTTCACTGCCCCCTCCTACCCATCTCATGTTCTTGATCAGTAGGGAAATGTATCTCATAGCAGGGAGTGTGTTATAGTCTACTGTACTGTGCCTTAGATTTTCCTAGTATGTGGGTTTTTTTCCCCAGATTCTAGACATAGGAGGAGAAGAAGCATGCTCCCAGCAATACTCAGGCCACTATGTGAAACTGACTATGTCCATAGAAAGGGAAAGGTGAACCACTATGATAGTACTGTTTTGTGAGTCTGCTTACAGAATCCTTCTTATGACCTATGAAGATAAGTGTTACTGTCCCCACTTTATAACCTAGGGCATAGAGTCACAGATGTAATATAATCTAAGTTACCCTAAAAGTAAGTGGCAGAGTTGGGACTGGAACTTGTGTTGAAACAGAAGGGAAGGGAGCAGAGTACAACATTTAAAAGAATGACATAGCCCTAGGACATGACATAAACTGATTAGAACCAAATAGATCCAAGATGAACTTCCAGTAGACCTTGAGCCTCAGTAAAAGTGTTAGTGAAAGTGTTAGTTGCTCAGTCATGTCTGACTCTTAGCAACACTATGAACTATAGCCTGCCAAGCTAGCTCCTCTGTCCACGGAATTCTCCAGGCAAGAATACTGGAGTAGATTGCCATTCCCTTCTCCAGGGGATCTTCCCAACCCAGGGATCTAACCCAGGGCTCCTGCATTGCTCAGTGCAGCACATCAGCAAGCTAAATGATACACCCACAGATGCCATGACAGTTCCAAGTCCATAAAGGTTAAAAAGTGGGCAGTGGCCCAATTCCTGGAAATCTCCACCCCTTTCCCCAAAACCCTTTTTTGGATCATCAAAAAAGCAAAAGAGTTCCAGAAAAACATCTACTTCTGCTTTATGGATTGTGCCAAAGCCTTTAACTATGTGGATCACAACAAACTGTGGAAAATTCTTAAAGAGATGGGAATACCAAACCACCTTACCTGCCTCCTGAGAAATCTGTATGCAGGTCAAGAAGCAACAGTTAGAACCAGACATGGAACAACAGACTGGTTCAAATCAGGAAAGGAGTACGTCGAAGGCTGTATATTGTCACCCTGCTTCTTTAAGTTATATGCAGAGTAGATCATGGGAAATGCTGGACTGGATGAAGCACAAGCTGGGATCAAGATTCCTGGGTGAAATATCAATACCCTCAGATATACAGATGACATCACACTTAGGGCAGAAAGTGAAGAACTAAAGAGCCTCTTGATGAAAGTGAAAGAGGAGAGAGGAAAAGTTGGCTTAAAACTCAACATTCAGAAAACTAAGATCATGGCATCTGGTCCTATCACTTCATGGCCAATAGATGGGGAAACAATGGAAACAGTGACAGACTTTATTTTCTTGGACTCCAAAATCACTGCAGATGTCAACTACAGCCATGAAATTAAAAGACGCTTGCTCCTTGGAAGAAAAGCTATGGCCAACCTAGACAGCATATTAAAAAAAAGAGACATTACTTTGCCAACAAAGGTCCATCTAGTCAAGGCTGTGGTTTTTCCAGTGGTCATGTATGGATGTGAGAGTTGGACTATAAAGAAAACTGAGCGCTGAAGAACTGATTCTTTTGAACTGTGGTGTTGGAGAAGACTCTTGAGAGTCCCTTGGACTGCAAGGAGATTCAACTAGTCAATCCTAAAGGAGATCAGTCCTGAATATCATTGGAAGGGCTGATGCTGAAGCTGAAGCTCCAATACTTTGGCCATCTGATGTGAAGGACTGACTCACTGGAAAAGACCCTGATGCTGGGAAAGATTGAAGGCAGGAGGAGAGGGGGGACAACAGAGGATGAGACAGATGGTTGGATGGCATCGCCAACTCAATGGACATGAATTTGAGCAAGCTCTGGGAGTTGGTGATGGACAAGGAAACCTGGAGTGCTGCAGACCGTGGGGTTGCAAAGAGTCGGGCATGACTGAGTGACTGAACTGAATTTCCCCAAGTGGCTGGAATACTCCTCCCACTCATTAGCATATGAAATTACCCACCCCTATAAAAACTGACAACCCCATATCCTGGGACCGCTCTCTCCTACTGAGATGGTCCACACTCTGTGGAGTGTGTTTCTAAGTAAATTCACTTTTTACCTATCACTTTATCTCTCACTGAATTGTTTCTATGATGAGACATTCAGAATCGGGGCTTCATTAAGTCCTGAAATGAGGTGTGTGATCTCAATTGAAAGACCATGGGTTCAACTCTCAATTTGAGTTTCAGTTTCACAGTCATTCACCCACTCACTCTAGTCTCCTTCTGGGCATGGTTTACCTGCTCAAGGAAGGGAACCAATTTGCAGGCAATTCATTCAAAGGAAGGAATATTTATGTGAAACAGCTTCAGGGGCAGGCCTCTGTCCCTCAGTCCATGAGTGTTTCTCCAATTGGGACCCTCGGGGCTGTGTGAAGATGACTTGCTGCCACCTGCCTTCAGAGTCAACAAAGCATACTGGGCTTTGGAGTCAGAGAACTAGGTTTAAATCCCAGTATCATAATTTCTTAGCTGAGTTAGCTTCACAATGTCTCTGATTGTTCACAGATAACAAATATTGTGAGGATATCTCTGAGCCTGGGTTTTCTAGTCATTTAGAAAGAAATTTGATATATAAAGTCCTGCTGCTTGGAGTAATGACTGATGAAAAGCTGTCTTGTGCTGCCAATGAGGCCCAGGGATGCAGGCCCAGGTTGGTCCCGGCCATGCTGACATTTGCTGCCCGACTGGAAATATCCAAAATATCACCACTGGAGAGGGACTGTGAACAATTATTATGAGTTTTGAGTTCAGAGACAGAGGTTGAGAAAAATAAACCTTCTCACTCAAGGTGAGATTGTAAATGAAAATTCCTAAACCTAAGAGAAAATAAGAGAAAGGTGGACAATTGTGAGCTGAATTTACTCCAGGTGAAATAAATTTGACCATGGAAAAATTAATTTTAAAAAGGCATATTTAGGATCCTCAAAGAGATAAAGAAATGACCTCCATGAATTAAAAGATATTTGTGGAATTAAATAGGCAAAATGAAACAGGACCAGTGGATATGGGAAAAAAAAAAAAACCCTATTTGAAACCCTGGAAAAATAAACAAATGGAATATTAAAATATTGATGGACTCAACTTTAGATTGGAAAAAATTAGAAGAGAGTAGACAAATTAATTTAGAATATGGCATAAGAAGATTAAAATAAAAAATCAGTTAGGAGACATGGAGAAACTGTAAAGTGAGTTAAATTTTCAGAAAAAAGAATAAAGGAATTGGTGGCATAATGAAGTATGCATCTTAAAAATGAAAAGAGTAAAACATAGATGTAAATCTTTATGACCTTGGATTAGGAAATATTTATGACAATCGCTTCTCGGCCTTTTGGCTAAGATCAAGTGTAGTATCTTTTATGACACCAAAAGCTTAAGCAACAAAACTAAAACATTGATAAACTAGAAATCAATAAACTTAAAATTCTTTGTTCTGCAAAGGACACTATTAAGAGAATGAAAAGATGATATTTTTTCCAATTATGTATCTGATAAGGGACTTGTATCTTGAGTTTATAAAGAACTCCTACAGCTCAATGATATAAGGACAAATTGTTGTCATTGTTGTGCAATTGTGTTCAACTCTTTTGTGACCCCGTGGAGTGTAGTCCACCAGGCGCCTCGACCTACGGGATTTCCCCGGCAAGAATACTGGAGGAGTTGCCATTTCCTTCTCCAGGGTATCTTCCTTTAACCCCTGACCTTAATGCAGGGATTAAACCCACATCTCCTGCATTTCCAGGATTCTTTACACTGAGCCACCAGGGAAACCCCATAAGGACAAATAACCCAATTTAAAATGTGCAAAGGATCTAAACAGACATTTGTCCAAAGAAGATATACAAATGAGCAAAAGCACTTAAAAAGATGCTTACCATCCTTAGCCATTAGGGAAATGGAACTCAAAACCACGAGATACCACTTCACATCCACGAGCATGGCTAGGATTAAAAAATCAGACGACAAATACTGTGAGAATGTGAAGAAATTGGAGCCCTCATACACTGCTAGTGGGAATGCAAAATACCACTTTGGGAAATAGCCCAAAGTTCCTCAACAGGGTAAATATAGAATTACCACATGATCTAGAAATTCCTCTCCTAGAAATACCCCAGTAATAAAAGCATTTGTCCATCTAATAACTTGTACCTGTTTATAGTAGCATTACTCATAATGACGCCAAAATAGAAACAACTCAAAAGTACATCATTGATCAAATAATAAATAAAATGTGGCATGTATATACAATGAAATATTACCTGGCACTAAAAAGAGATGAAGTGTTAACATGCTATAGCATCAATGAACTACGAAAACATTACACTAAGTAAAAGAAGCCAGTCACAAAAGACCACATATTGTATGATTCCATTTATAAGAAATGTCCAGGACAGGCAAATCCATAGAGACAGAAAATAGATTGGGGTGGCTTGGGGCTGGGAGGGAGGGTTCTGGGGAAAATGGAGAGTGGCTTCTAATGGGTATGAGGTTTCTTTGTAGGGTGATGAAATATTCTAAAGCATATTGAGATATTAAGGTGATGGTTGGACAACTCCATGGATACGTTATAAACCATTGAATTGTACATTTTGAATGGGTGAATTATATATGAATTGTATCTCAATAATTTTTTATTAAAAATTAAAAGTAAAAACAAATAGAATTTTAAAAGCCTATAGTATGTAAACCAGTTAAGAGGAGAAAGGAAAAAATAAAGAAAAATGTATTAATTTAATAGATAGCAAGAAAGTGAAGAAAGGAAAATTACCGGGTAATAACTAAATCTAAATAAATTAGATCCATTCATTCTAAATCTCGTCATTCACAAGTTTTGCCTATCAAAAGAAAAAAACAGTGGATTGATTGCAGATAATAATAATCAACCTATTTGTTTTTCATTAAAGCATCCCAAATATAAAATCACAGTGAATATCTACAAATAAAAAAGGCAAGCTATACCTAAAAATGCAAATAGAAAGAAAGCAAGCTATTTGGTATTTCCAATATAAGAGAAAATCTAATTTAATGGAAACAGTGTTATTAGAAATAAAAAGAAAACCCCCATATAGGTCAAATATTCTAGCAAGAAAGTATAACAATCATGAACACGTATGCCATGGAATAGTCATACAATGCAATATATCACAGAAATGAAAATGAATGAGCTAGATCTTAAATGTATCAACATTAATTAATTTAAAAATGCATTGAGTGAAAAAGCAAGGTATATCTCAAAACATGGAGAATGACACTTTTATGTAAGTTCTAGAACATAAAACAATATAATATTGTAGATGAATAAATACACAGCCCATGATTTCATAATTTAATGACCTATTTGAATGAATGCTTCAATTCAACCACTGTTGCTTTAATACAGGAATTGCAGGGGTCGAAGGAAGTGGTCCCCACCCCCATAGAATCTGAATTTGTACAACATTTACTAATAACTTAATCAAACTGACAATCGGATTCAAATTTCAAAAGACGCACAGGATGCCTCCAACATGCTGGGCTGCTGCTCTGTGCTGGGAGTAGAAAGATGAATGAGCCCTAGCTCTTGTCATGAGGGACCTCTCAGCTCTCAGGGCCGAAGGAAAGGTCAGCAAATGATGGAACAGATAGAAGGTTGGAAAACTGAGAAAGCACACTGACCTCTCTGTGAGCTCAGGGAAGACTTTCTGGAGAAAATGCCTTCTGCACAGTCTAAAGGATGAGTGTAGCTGTTTAGGTGAAGGTGGTGGGTGATACTGACAGGAACAAAAACATGCAACCAGAGCAGCAGGGGGTACATGGAACCCTCCACCATGCATGCCATACCAAAGTTTGGTATTTCTGGTTTGAGCAGGAAGTACAAGGTGCAGATAGCAAAGGAGGAGGGGGCATCTGTTCAGAGGAATGGATAGAGCAGATCACCAAGCATCATATGCACATGCCAAAGAACTAGAACCTCAACCTAGGAGGCAAAGCGACTACTGCAGGTCTTTCCAGCAAGGTGTGGTTAGATTTGCCTTTTGGGATACCTCACTCAGGCAGCCAGATGGGGGCTCAGACCAGGACACAGGAGGTGACTTCAGAAGATGGGGGAAATCTGAGGGAGAACCTGGCATTGAAAAAGTATACATAAACTTTTTAGGATTTGGTGAGATTGGCATGAGGCAAAGAAGAATCTGGAAAAATGGCCCACTTGGGTGACAGCTAGTGGGTCATTAACAGCATCAAGGGATGGGTGACAGGGCGAAGACCATCACAAGTTCATTCTGTGATGTTTCACAGTCTCGAAGGCCACGAGGAGATCCATCAACTCCTCTCATTCTCCTGACTACTAACTGTGCAATTTATGGAGGTCAGTGACAAGAAGCAGGGGTGTGTGTGTTGGCGGGGGGTGGGGGTGGGGGTGGGGTGGAAGAAGTGATTTGTTAATGATTTCAGCTTGTGGCTTTTTGATATTTCCTTGTAGTAATTATCCTGATTTCACATAATCTATGACAAGAAACACTGACACAAGAATTGCAGTGGGAAGTTAGGCGTCACTGAATTGTATTGAAATAAGAGAATTGCTAACATGTAGCCCTGACATTTTAGCAGTATCAAATCTGATTTTGTCACATTTACAAGGCACCGTGAGCTGGGATCCAGAGGCGGTGTGTTATCATCGCCTCACATAGTGTTCCTTAATTATCAGCACTCTCACACTTCCTGCACAGCAGATTGGAATCGCTAGAAATAGCACAAACTTGAAAATTAGCGTTTTTCTCTTAAATAATCAGGATGCTATATTTATAATTTTCATGGGATTGGAGTCTTAACAAAGGTAAACTAATTTCACACTCTAAGGTGAGATAGTGTTGTTGTTGTTGTTTTTTTTTCCCTCTCTCTCTTCTTATTGTGTGATTTCCCCCACCCCTTTTCAGGGTCTATTTTTTCAGTTTTTCAAAATTTCCATAGCAAGAATAATCCTATCCATTTCCCCCTCCCCCAAAAGGTGTTTTTGCACTTGGCTTGCCCTTGTGATAATTCACTGTGATGGCAAGGAACCCACAATGGAATGGAAGATTTGGCTTTTCTTTATAGTTACTCACCAGCCTGTGACATTAGCAACCAGTGATCACAGGGACTGCACAATTTTTAAACATCAACAAAAGTCAAAATGCTCTGTCTAGATCGCTGAGCTCTAAATCACATATAAACTACTGCCCACCAACTGGCAATTGAGTGGGAAAAGAACAGAAAGGAGGAAGAAAATTAAACAAGGGATAATAGATGGGTGGGATTCTGAGTGGTCCTTGGCACAGCAGTGAAGTATATAGAATCAACACTTGGAGGTTCCCTCCTTCTATGGGTCCTCTTTCTTCCTCTGTACCTACCTTATCCTGCATCACAGGCACACGATACCTTTGGGCAGCCCCATGCAAGCCCACCTCCCCAGAATGTATCCTTGCTCCAGAATCCTTCCCCCACCACATCAAAACTGCCATGTTTATTTAAAGTGATGCTTTCTGTCTAAATCCACGGCTGATTCATGTCAATGTATGGCAAAAACCACTAAAAAAAAAAAAAAAAAGAAAAAACAATGTCCTACATCTACACAAGAAAACATTCAACAATGAATAAAGCAAAATCTTAACATGTTATAACATACACACACAAAGAAAAAAAAAAAAAAAGAAAGAAAGAAAGAAAAAGAAAAAAAAAATAAAGTGATACTTTCTGTCTTAAGAAGCAACCTACCTTTTGGAATGAATTTGTCTTTTATTACAAATGCCTGGTGTCCAGCATCCTAGTTATTCTTGAGTTACTGGCATTTTTCAAAAGTGTAAAGAAATAAAGTGTGTTATTTCAAGTCCTGGGAAGAGGAAGGTATCCTGGAGCTTAGATGCCTTCTTGTAGTTACGGAAGGTTTCTGGTAATCTTCCAAAAAGAATGCAAAGACTGCCCTGTCAGCATCCTTCATGTCACACTTACATGTTATACTTTTGGGTTAAGCTTCACCACAAAGGACAGGTTCTCTCTGGCAAAGACGTAAACTTGAGGCAAAGGATTGTAACTAACACATCTTTGTTTTTACACCATTGTTGCTGTGCACACTGCCTGACTGTTGTGAGTGTTCAATAAATAGACGTTGATAATGAAAGAGAGAGAGTGAGAAAGACAGCAGCAGAGAATGCCAGACAAAAGCCAGAGTTCTTAGGAGGGGAGGTACGGGATGTTTAAACAGAACATTGTTGAAAAGAAGGCACAAGAAGCTAAGAGGAAATTTGAGAAAAAATACAATGTAAAACAAAAGAGGAATTTAGAACTGTAAGTTCTTAGGTTTAGGGCAGGAGGAGCCCTTAGAGGGCACTGAAATCTGCTCACATTCTAAACCAGAATGCTGTGCCTGAACTGTGGAAGGCTCTGTCTATCTTGGGGGCTTTCCTGCTGGCTCAGATGGTAAAGAATCTGCCTGCAATGCAGGTGATTGGGGATTGATCCCTGGGTTGGGAAGATCCCATGGAGAAGGGAATGGCTACCCACTTCAGTATTCTTGCCTAGAGAATTCCATGGACACAGGAGCCTAGCAGGCTTACAGTCCATGGGGTTGCAAAGTTGGACATGACTGAATGACTAACACACACACACACACACACACACACACACACACATCTGAATGTCTGGATCATTTAGAACTCAGCAAGGTGAATGGTCAAGGAGGGTCTCTATGAGGCTGGTAGACATTGCAGGTGTTGGTCCTTGGCCTATGATGTAAGAGCTTCACCCTGGGGAATCACAACTCTGAAGAGAGCCTATAGGAAAAATTACCCCAACTCACTTCTGGATGATCTATCTTTTCCACTCTCACGCTAGGTGCTATGGAAATTCATTCCCTCCCAGATTCTGGGAGTGAGTGGGGTGCTCAAGTGTGACCAATTACAGCACTACATTTCCCTGGCCATTGTGAGTGGTCCAGGGATGGGTGCAGGGCCCAATCCCAGTTCCAGAAAATAGAACACAGCCTTGGCAGTTTCTGGGGCTGTTGAGAAAGGAACCCAACTCCAAATCATGATATACATAACAAGGGTTGCCTAGCAACTTTCAGCATAGAGTGAAAAGATTGGTGAATCCTCTCAAAACACAACTAAAATGTGTGGCCCAAATGACCATTTGAGACTTATTAAAATTGACCAGAGATAAAGAGCATATTGAGAAGTATTTATTCATGCAAAACCAACTGACCTTCAGGTATGAAGGCATCTTGTCTGGGACTGCTCTTATTCCTCATTATTTCCTTCTGTCTTAATTTGGTTACCTAGGTGGTTCTACCAGGATGAGATGGGGTGTCAACACCAACAGCTTAATCACAGCTGGGAGAAATATTTGTAAATCATATATATGTAAATAATTTATGTTAAAATATATAAAGAAGTCTTATAACTCAATAATGAGAAGATAAGCAAGCCAACTTAGAAACAGGTAAAAAGGTTTTAAGTATACATTTTACCAAAAGAAATATACAAATGGCTAATGAGCACAGGAAAATGTACTCAACATCATTAATCATTAGTGAAGCAGAATTTAAAATCACAGTGGGACCTGATTAAACTTAAAAGCTTTTGCACAGCAAAGGAAACTATAAGCAAGGTGAAAAGACAACTCTCAGAATAGGAGAAAATAATAGCAAACAACCGACAAAGGATTAATTTCCAGAGTATACAAGCAGCTCATACAACTCAATGCCAGATAAACAAACAGCCCAATCAAAAAGTGGGAAAAAGACCTAAACAGACATTTCTCCAAAGAAGACATACAGATAGCTAACAAACACATGAAAAGATGCTCAACATCACTCATTATTAGAGAAATGCAAATCAAAACTACAATGAGATATCACCTCACACTGGTCCGAAAGGCCATCATCAAAAAGTCTACAAACAATAAATGCTGGAGAGGGTGTGGAGAAAAGGGAATGCTCTTGCACTGTTGGTGGGAATGTAAATTGATAGAGCCACTATGAAAGATGGTATGGAGATTCCTTAAAAAATTAGGAATAAAACCACCATATGACCCAGCAATCCCACTCCTAGGCATATACCTGGAGGAAACCAGAATTGAAAAAGACATGTGCATCCCATTGCTCACTGCAGGACTATTTACAATAGCTAGAACATGGAAGCAACTTATGTTGCTTCATGTCCATCAACAGATGAATGGATAAAGAAGCTGTGGTACATATACACAATGGAATGTTACTCAACCATAAAAAGGAACACTTTTGAGTCAGTTCTGATGAGGTGGATGAACCTAGAGCCTATTGTACAGGGTGAAGTAAGTCAGAAAGAGAAAGAAATATTGTATTCTAATGCGTATATATGGAATCTAGAAAAATGGTACTGAGGAATTTATTTACAGGGCAGCAATGGAGAAACAGACATACAGAATAGACTTATGGACATGGGGAGAGGAGAGAGGGTGAGATGTATGGAAAGAGTAACATGGAAACTTACATTACTATACGTAAAATAGATAGCCAATGGGAATTTGCTGTATGGCTCGAGAGACTCAAACAGGGGCTCTGTATCAACCTAGAGGTGTGGGATGGGGAGGGAGATGGGAGGGAGGTTCAAAAGGGAGGGGATCTATGTATATCTATGGAGGATTCATGTTGATGTTTGACAGAAGAAGACAAAATTCTGTAAAGCAATTATCCTTCAATTTAAAAAAATGGGAAAAAAAAAACCCACAATGGGATATTATTGCCTATCCACCAGAATATCTCTAATCAAAAGTTGTGGAGAGAAAGAGCCTCATACATCTCTGGAGGAAGAATGGATGTGTATAGCCATTTTTGGAAAAGTTTGGCACTTTTTAAAAAGTTAAACATAAATTTATCATATCTGCAGTTCCACTCAGATATCTGACCAAGAGAAACACAAATGTACATCCACACAAAGACTTGTACCCAGGGTTTCATACCAGCATTATTTACAACGGGGCTTTTCCAGGAGGTTCAGTGGTAAAGAATCTGCCTGCCAATGCAGGAGCTGCAGGAAACTCGGGTTCAGCGCCTGGGTTGGGAAGATCCCCTGGAGGAGGAAATGGCAAACCACTCCAGTATTCTTGCCAGGATAATTCCATGGACAGAGGAGCCTGGTGGGCTATAGTCCATAGGGTCGCAAAGAGTCTGACATGACAGAGCCGCTGAACATGCACATTGGTTGCACAACTCTACAAATTTACTAAAAATCATTCAATTGTACAATTGTAATAGGTGAATCTTATGGCATGCTATCTGAAAGTGAAAGTCGCTCAGTTGCGTCCGACTCTTTGTCACAGTCCATGACATTCTCCAGGCCAGAATACTGGAGTGGGTAGCCTTTTCCTTCTCCCAGGGATCTTCCCAATCCAGGGATCGAACCCAGGTCTCCCACATTGCAGGTGGATTCTTTACCAGCTGAACCACAAGGGAAGCCCAAGAATACTGGAGTGGGTAGCCTATCCCTTTTCCAGTGGATCTTCCTGACCCAGGAATCAAATGGAGGGATCTCCTGCATTGCAGGCAGATTCTTTACCAACTGAACTACCAGGGAAGCCTGATATGTTATCTACACCTTAATAAATCTGTTTTAAAAAAAGAAAAAAGAAAAAAGAAAAATGCCTAGCTTCAAGAGGGTTCAGGGACATGCAAATTAAGGGACCTAACAAATAACCTTTGTGATCTATCATATGGCAAAATACTAAAGAGTTAGATAACATACCCCTGGTAAAGACTTAAGAAGAAAGTTGGAATCATTATTTAAGCTTTTTTATAAAGAAATGTGAAAAACTATTATAATTAAAATGATCTATAGTTTCTGGCTCTGTAATTCCACACCTAAAAAGATATCCCATAGGAATAAAGATACAGCATTCAAGTATATATTTTAAAGGATTTTGTTACAGCTTTATATTTAGTAGCAAATTCTTTTTATAAAAAACCTGGAAACAAAAAGATTAATTATCAATGTAGAATGAATAAGTTGTGATGCATCCGTACTGTGTCTGTAGAGTTCAATTACAGCTAATTTGAAGATAAAGTGGGTTGATGTGGGGGATGAGGTAGGCACACAATGCTTGGGAGCCTGGAGGAGTGGGTCTACCCTGAGTTTTCAGGGACGACTCGCAGGACACCAACGGAGAGCTGATCCACCAAGGTTGCTGCTCTCTTTGTCACATCAGACAGTGACAGTGACTGACTGTATTATTCTCCATTATTTGCTCCCCTTCCTACTAAGAGCATTACATAGTTCCACCCTATTAACATAAAGCTTGGTCACATGACTTGCTTTAACCAATGAAATGTCAGTTGGAGTGATGCATGTCGGTTCTTTACTCAAAAACTAGCCCTTTAAAAGGGAAGAAGGGGAAACTGTTATGAATTAAAAGTGACTTGAGAGAAATATCAGTGAAATGTAATTCAAGGACCTTCTTTAGAACCTGATTAAACAAACAAAGTGTAAAAAATCCTTTTTTAAAAATCAAAAAGGAAAATCTGAATACAAATTGGATGATATTCAACAAATGTTTATTTTGTGAATTAAGTATTATGATTATTTTTTAAAATCCTCATCTGCTAAAAATATATGGTAAAGTATTTGTAGGCATAATGTGATGATATTTGGAATTTACTAAAAAGAAAAAATATTGCAGCCCTCACTAAAAAGAAAGGAAGAATGGAAGGAAAGAGGGAAGGAGGGAGAGAGGAAGGAGATAGAGGTGTATCAGGTTTTTGTTGTTGCCATACAAATTAACACAAAGTCTTTACTGAATTTGTTACAACATTGCTTGTTTTATGTTTTGGTTTTTTTGGCCTGAGGCATAAGATCCCCAAGGGATCTTGTCTCCCCAACCAGGGATCAAACCCACTCCCCTTGCGTTGGAAGGGGAATTCTTAACCATTGGACTACCAGTGAATCCCTCTGCCTCTATATTAAAGCCAGCAAAGTTGCGTTTCTCTGGTCATTCTTTCCTAGTTACATCTCTTTTTAACTTCAGTCAAGTAAGCTTCTCTGATTTTAAGGATTCACATGATTAGGTTTGGCACATCTATATTATTCAGGAAAATCTCCTCATTTCAGTGTACTTAACTTAGTCACACCCTCAAAATCCCTTTTGCCTTGGAAGGTAACATAGTCCTAGAGGATAGAATGTGCACATCTTTGGGGGCATCTTTCTACCTACAGCAGAAAGGATTAATGAGAGAAGATTGGTGAAATGTAAATATTGATAATTGTTGAAGCTGGGTGATGGAAATATGAGAGTTCATTATATTTTTCTCACGTCTTTTGTGTATGTATGAAAATTTCCATAATAAAAGCCTACAAAGAATGAGTTAAGTCTATTGGGGCTGACTGCAGAGGATTTACATGATGAATTATAAGGTGGGAGAAGCAAACTTCAGAGAAGTGTAAGTAATATAATCCTAGTTTTGTAAAATACACAGTGACTGAAATTTTATGTATTTGTCTGCTTGCCCATCTTCTCTTTCTCCCTGTCTTCTTCCCTCCCTCCCTTTCTTCCCTTCATCTTATTAATCTCTAATTAAATGAACCTGGAAAAAGCTCAGATAGGATATTTAGGTAAGCTGTTAATATATTGGTTATTTAAGTTGCATGTATTAGGTTAAGAGAGAGGCAAGCAAAACTCAAAGAATTCAATGAAACTAGTCATTTGATTTTAAATGTGAATATATAAATCCATTTATGAAAATGTGCATATGTATATAAAGATATATGAGTGGTTGGTTATCAAAATCTAGTCATTACATGGTAGAGGGATTTTGGGTAACTTTTATTTTGCCCTTATACTTTTCTGTACAGTTTTGAAAATATTTCACAATAAACATATATTCTAAAAAATCAAAAGATACAGCAATTTTAATTGTGTTAAATAAAGAAATGTGAATGAGCATTATTAATATTCCTAGTGTAAGGGGCTTACCCTCTACCTCCTACCTGTTCTTCTCTCCTACTTTCTCAACAGAGGTAGAGCTGAAATTCTAAACAGCATCACCAATGAAGATGTTTTCACATGGTTTAGAGGAAGGAGTAGGGTATAATATCCCCAAACTTTAGACTGTGTTGTTGGTGTTGGTGGTTTAGTCACTAAGTCGTGTCCAACTCTTGCGATCCCAAGGACTGTAGCCTGCCAGCCTCCTCAGTCCATGGGATTCTCCAGGCAAAAATACTGGAGTGGGTTGCCATTTCCTTCTGCAGGGGATCTTCCTGACCCAGGATCAAACCCAGGTCTCCTGTATTGCAGGCAGATTCTTTACCAACTGAATTATGAGGGAAGCCCTTAGACAGTGTTAGAAATATATAAAATTCAGGTCAGTTCAGTTGCTCAATCATGTCTGACTCTTTGTGACCCCATGAACCACAGCACACCAGGCCTCGTTGTCCATCACCAACTCCTGGAGTCCACTCAAACCCATGTCCATTGAGTTGGTGATGCCATCCAACCATCTCATCCTCTGTCGTCCCCTTCTCCTCCTGCCCTCAATCTTTCCCAGCCTCAGGGTCTTTTCAAATGAGTCGGCTCTTCACATGAGGTGACCAAATATTGGAGTTTCAGCTTCAACATCAGTCTTTCCAATGAACACCCAGGACTGATCTCCTTTAGGATGGACTGGTTGGATTAAAGATCCATATTAAATTTTTTGAGCAACCGTTAAAATAATAAAAACATATATTGTAACCATTAAGGGATAAAAGGGGGGATTAAGAGAAGTAAAACATAATCAAATCAATGGGAAAAGAGAAGTTTGGAAAGAGAAAAAATTGACCAAAAAACCATGGAAAACAATTAAAAAATTAGAAATCCAGATATAAACTTATTCAGCTAACCTATTAAAATGCAAGGACTATCTACTATCATGTTGACTAAAAATCAAAGCCATGTTTTAAAATCCATTTATCTGCTGCTTCTAAGAGTCATAAATAAAATGAATATAGAAAGTTTAAAAATAAAGGATGGAAATAGCACATCATGCAAATGCTAGCACCAAAAAAAGATGTTCTATCAGACAAAATAGATTTTAAGGTGAAAGCATTAAGATGCTGCATGACAAATGGTGTAATTCATCAAGATATAATAATTATGACCTCACGCTTCTAATAACAAGGCCTAAAAATAGGCAGGATTACAAGGAGAAATGGATGGTCCCAAGTCCTAGTGGGAAGTATTAACACAGAGCTGTCACAGACTGATGGATCAAGAAAACAAAACTTAGAGGCTTTAGGGCCCTTGTATCCCATGCACAGAGGTGCAATGCTTTAGACTAAATGTTTGTGTCCCTCCAAATTTGTATACTGAAACCTAATTCCCAATATAATCATATACAGATGTGGGGTTTTTGGGAGGTGATTAAGTCATGAGGAGAGAGCCTTCATGAAAGTAATTAATGCCCTTATAATGTAGACCCGGAGATTCCTCTCTCCTTCCTTGCCTTGATCTTAGATATTGGACTTTGGACTTTCCAGCCTGGAGAACAAATGAGAAATAAATCTGCATTTATTTCTATGGTTTGTGTCTATGGTATTTTCCTAATAGTAGATCAATGGATTAAATCACATAGAAATAGAAGGGGAGGGAGGAAAGAGGTCCTGTCACTTTCAGGGACATCTCAGTGACGATTATATAAGCCTTAAATTTGATCTTTGCTCTCAGCTCATCCTAGTTGTGTTTCTGAAAAAATCTGTTACTCCACTGTCTTGGAAGGTCAGCCAAGTCTTTAAGGCCAAATCAAAGCCAATACAGACATTGGAATACAAATTGGGAAACATTATTTGCTAACCAGGTACATTTTCTCCAATATATATAAGCTTTGGATCTGGGACAGATGAAAGAAATGTTTCATCTGAAAATGAAGGATTGAAAAAAATAACATTAACATGAATAATGTTTACAATGTGCTGTTAACATTCCTTGTGAGTGAATCTCAAATGCTAGAGTGATTATTCACTCTACAAACAGCTTGCTTGCTTTGCAAATGGTTTGCCACCAGGCATATTTGAGTAATGAGCTCCTCAGTGCATTCTGCACAGGGCTATTGTTCCCAGGAGTACTCAGTGGCAACTCTGGGGCTTGAAAGGCACTCCACACCTGGGGTACTCTGCTTCCTGCAGAAAGGAGCAGGCTAGTTTCCTGCAGCTGGGAATGGAACCATAGCCTGGGGTGAGCCTTGCCACCAGGCTGCCCACTCCACGTGGTGCTAGGGAGCCAGGAGCCACTGGCCTTGCAGTTTCTTCTCCTGAATTAGATGGTTTTTATTGTTTAGTCGCTAAGTTGTGCCTGACTCTTTGTGACCCCATGGAATGTAGCCCACCAGGCTCCTCTGTCCATGGGCTTTCCTAGCCAGGAATAGTGGAGCAGGTTACCATTTCCTTTTCCAAGGGATCTTCCTGACCCACGGATTGAACCCAAGTCTCCTGCATTGACAGGTAGGATTCTTTACCACTGAGCTACCTGCGAAGCCCTAATTAGACAGTTACAGGGCTATAAACCCACTGCAGTAAAGAAACTGGAGAGGGTTATAGTTATGATGCCAGCCTTGATGAGCAGGGCCAGGTCAAGGGGACAGGGGAATTTGGAGTCTACTTTGGGCAAAACTCCCCTGAAAAAGTTGCAAGCTAGAGAGATTTTCAATAAAATGGACAACCCTACACATTTTGTTACTGATTCAAGCTCACTCTGCTAGTCACCTGACAGGTCAATTAACTGAGAGGCAAGATGTTGAGGCAAGGAATATGACTTTACATAAAGCCCACTGATGAAGAAGATGGCAGACTAATGTCTCAAAATAACCATCTTACTGGGGTCTGGATACCAGGTTCCTTCATAGAACAGAGAGGAAGAGCTGTGAGGAGGTAAAGTACAAAGGCCATTAATCTTACAAATATCTCCTGGAATAGCAAGCCTTGGGGAGGGGATGTGTTAATTTCTTCCTTTCTGTAGTCATCCACAGGCAGACAGGGTCCTGAACAAAGGCATTTTGGTTTACCATGCAGGCAGAGGGATGGGGGTTTCCCGAGGCAGGCCATTATGTATGGACAGTATGCTTTTAGAGGACAAAAGCAATGGGAAGCAAAAGTTAAAGTAAAATAAACAGACCCAGCATGGAGTCAGTTCTTCCCTGTAACAATTTTAAAGATTTAAATTAAATGCCTAATACAGGCCTACTGTGGAAAAATGAGATAACACAGACAAGCAAAAAGAAATAAAATATCTTATAATTCTCTACCCAGAGATAGATATATGCAATAAATGTTTTGGATTCAAGCAAAAAGAAATAAAATATCTTATAATTCTCTACCCAGAGATAGATATATGCAATAAATGTTTTGGATTCTTTAAACATTTTTTTCAATGACTATATATCTACATATGTGTGTGGTTTCTTAACAAAAGTAGGAGCAGTCAACATTTGATACTTATCCTATATAATGCCATATATAATATATGATACTTCATTTCATGTAAGTACTATATTTCATTCATCTCCTAATGTTAGACATTTAATTTGTCCCAATTCTTACCTATTGTACTAAATGCACTTGTACACCCATCTTGGTACATTTCTCTGTTTGCTTAGAATAAACCCTGAGAAGTGTTGTGTCTATATCAAAGGGACAAGTCACCATAGAGGAGATTTACCAACTGATTCTTTCTCTACCAAGAATGGGATGATTCATTTCCATTTCACTAATCCTGTGCCTCAACATTTTTTCATCTTTCCAGTTTGATAAGTGCAAAAGGTACCTTGTCTTTGTTTAAGTTTGCATTTATTCAATAGCTAGTAAGATTGTACCATTTCTGAGCCAAGGCTTCAGGAGACCTTGAATGTTTAGCATGCTCTCTTGTACCTCTGTCATCAACAGAAGGCTATATCCAGGCATATGAGAGACACATGGAACAGAGTCAAATCACTCCAATTGCCCTGGAATAGCAAACAGCTAGGTGGTCCCCAGAAGTGTGAGCAAGCCCATGCAAGATAAAATTACAGTTATTGCAGACATATGAGCAATGGATGCTTATTTCTGTGAACACTAGGTTTGTGATTATTTGTTATGCAGCATTATTACAGCAAACAATAACAGATACAACTGGTGATGGTTGCTGCAAGAAAATTGAGATGGGTATATGAGATGGGTGCAGCTATGAAAAGAAGGATGGCTGAAGGATGCAGCAGAAGCAACACATGCACATTACACTGAAACATTAAGTACTTGTCTCTCTCATTTTCAGTTGTTGAGATTTTAGATGCAGAACCTGAAGGGGGCAATGCTTCATTCAAAAGGAATGAATCCATAGGATGGCATTTCAAGTGATGCTGGAGGGAGACTAGTCTGGTCTTCTTTTGCAGACCAGATGGATTTTGTAGCCAGACTAGAGTTCTTCCAGGGCTCCTAAGAACATCATTGTGTGTGGGTAAAAATGAATAGTGAATGTGCTTTTAGCAGAAAGTCAATGAATTGTTTGAGAAGAGTTTTCTCTCCTCCCACTAAGGAATCTCTCCTCTTAATGGTTCTATCAATAGTGTCCCTTAAGAAAGACACACACTAAGTGACATCTTTATGGAAGCTAATTGCCAGGCTCAGTCCCAAGAGCTAGGTTCTGAGAGCTAGCTGGGATTAACAAGAGACATAATTACAATCCAGGCGAAAAATCTCTTCTTTGATTGTATAAATGATGTTAGATTTCCATAGCAATTTACCTCTTTATTTATTTCTCAATTACACAATACATTTCTTGAAAGAAATGGGATTAAATTGTAGCAAGAGACATTAATACCTGTAACATGGCCAGATTTCTTATTGTGATGGTCTTAATGTGAAAGGAATTTTGTATGGCACTGATGAAGTCTTTCTCCCTTGAGGTTCATAGTTCAGGCATAGTTCAGGCATTAGATCAAGTTCAGGCATTGATCTAAGGCTGGGGGAACTGATTGGTCAGTTTGGTTTTCAGTTTTTTTTGGAAACAAAGATCAGAGAGGCTAAAATCCTAAAATCTAAATGCCTGCTGGTTCTTCCTCCTATGTGCACTTTGTTCAGCCGCATCAGGTGCTGGGTTTTCCTCTCTCTGACCCACACACCTGCCACCTAGACCTTTGTTGTTGTCCCTATTTTTACTGTACTCCCTTCCCCAAGCCCTGTTTGGGAGCTGTGAGTGGTACAGTGGAAAGAACATGGGTCTAGGCTCAGACATCTAAACATCCATCCGCACACATTGGATCTGGGTTTTCCTTGGGCCAGGGATTGTACAAACCACATGATTCAGAGCAGTATTTTGCCCTCATCCTAATGTGGGAGATAAATACAAACCAACCAACAAAAATATAGATAATATGCTGTCAGGTAGGGATAAATGGTAGAAGCAAAGCAGAGTAAGGCATTAAAAATGAAGAATAGAAGATGGTACATGACTGATAAGGTAGTCGGAGAAGGTCTTTCTTACCAGGTAATATTTGAGCAGAGACCAGAGTGAAGGGATTGATAATATGATGTGAGAATGAAGGAAAAGATTAGGCTAGTGCCAAGTCTGGAGGTTGGACTGTCCTGGGAGTGTTTAAAAAAACAGCAAGAAGGTCAATGTGATAGCTGAAAGAGTCAGATGGAGAGTGATCAGAGATGAGCCTGGAAAGCTAGACAGGGGCCAGGCCATCCAGGGCCTTGTAGGACACAGGCATTTCAGATGTCATTCTGAATGATGTGGGACTGGGACAGCCTGGCAGCATTCTGAGCTGGGAAGTTTACATGATCTGACTTACATTTGCAGGGATTTACAATGATGCTCCAGCTGCTGTGTTGAGTAGAACATAGGGCATGGGTGGGAGCAGGGAGAATGGTGAGGAGGCTAGGGCAGCAGTCCTGGTGAGCAACCGTGTTGGCTTGGTCAAGGCAGTAACAGTCAAGTGATGACTTATTTTGATATTGAATCTGAAATCAGACACAGCTTCTTACAAGTTATTTAACTTCCTTGAACTTCAATTCTTTCTTCTAAAATAATTGAAGATGAAAACACTTCCTTTGTAATCATTTGGTTCTTGGTGGGCTCTTGGTAATCTGTTGACTCTATAGCCCTCACTCTCCCTTCCAGATAATTGTCCTTTCCCCAAGAAGGAATTCTTACAGCTAGCTTTAAGTTGTAGGTGTAGAGGCTTGAGTTAGTCTTCTTTATCTGTGAGTCAAAATCAACATGGTCCTTACAAGGTCTCTGTTGTTTCATTTTCTTCTTTATTCTCCATTCTTCTTTCCTTTCAACCAATCATTTATTCTAAATTGTTTAATGCAAAGTGAAAGTGAAAGTCGCTCAGTTGTGTCTGACTCTTTGCGACCCCATGGACTCTTGAGTCCATGGAATTCTCCAGGCCAGAATACTGGAGTGGGTAGCCTTTCCCTTCTCCAGGGGATCATCCCAACCCAGGGACTGAACCTAGGCCTCCCACATTGCAGGCGGATTCTTTACCAGTTGAGCCACAAGGGAAGCCCGTTTAATGCAATACCTTTTGCAAATGGCATATTATCATTTTGTGCGCCTGTATTTTAAATTTACCTAAATGATAGTGTTTCATATATTTCAATTCTCCTTATTTTACTGAGTTCTGTGTTTTCCAGATCCATCCTTGTTGCCATGTACACATTTGATCCATTGCTACTAACAGCTGACTGGTACATAAGTCAGGATGTGCATTCACTATGATATACCTAACCACTCTTCCAACCCCTTGGCAACAACTCAGCATCCTCATACTTGTGCATCTTGGATTGTGTGAAAATTTCTTGAGATACATACTGAAGAAACAGGGTAGCTGGGTCATAGGTATCTCAATATCTAATTTAAATTAATATTACTAAACTTTTCCAGAATGGCTGTACCCCTCCCACCAGCAGTACCCAGAAATTTCCATACCCCAGTCCCTTCCAGTACTTAGCATTATCCAGTTTTTCAATTTTACCAGTCACTAAGTATAAAGAGATAGTTCTTTGTTAATCAGTATTTCCCTAATAAATAATGAGTTTGAGCATTTTGAGTTTTCTTTCCTATAAATTGCTAAACTGTATCTTTGAACATTTTTAATATGGGATTGCTATCTATATTCCTTTTGATTTATAGGAGCTTCTTATGTACTATAAATAATTAATTCTTTTTTGATATTAAATGCCACAAATATGTACTTTCATTCTGTCATCTAATAACTTTCCAAAATGTCTTTCACTGAATTGAAAAATACGTAATATTGACATGATCAGATCCAGCTAATTTTGCTGTATGGTTTGTGTTTTTGAAGCGTTATTTAGGAATTGTTATCCTACTTCTATGTCATAACAATGTTCTAGATGCTTAGATCTTTTATCTATGTGAAATAAAGTGACATTTAAACAGGAATCCAGCTTTAATTTTCTTATATTTCATTTTTTAACACTGTTATTAAACCAATATTTGCTTTCATTTATAGTGTTATTTTGTTATGCAAAAGGTTAGATAGTGGTCTATCTTGGCTCTTTATTCTGTTCTATTGATCCATAATCTTTTTGTAGAACAATGCCAGGCTGTTTTTATTACTGTGTTTTTATAGTATATTTTATTTTCTGATAAAGCACATTTTTCCTTGTTATACTTCTTTATTAAGATTATCCTATTTAACTATAGGTTTTTGTTCTTCCATAAGATTTATTGAGCTGTAACCAATATACATAAATATTTACATACAGCTTTCAAAATTTAACATTTAACTGAATACTTGGGATCTTTCTATATAGCATTATATCTCAATAATTTATATGGAAGAATAAAATTCCAGAATTAGTTAAGGCAACTTTAATATGTAGAGTATTTTTTAGTGCCCCAGAAAATTTCCCTGAGCTCTTCTGTTAATTCCACCCCAACCATGATTGTTTTCTGTTTTGTACTATTACCATTAGTTTTATGTGATTTAGAACTTTATGTA
The DNA here is from genome assembly GCF_019320065.1 of Cervus canadensis. Taxonomy (NCBI): domain Eukaryota; kingdom Metazoa; phylum Chordata; class Mammalia; order Artiodactyla; family Cervidae; genus Cervus; species Cervus canadensis. The sequence continues at coordinate 6,811,965 of NC_057392.1, read as the reverse complement.
AATGGAGTTAGTCTGCATTCTTTTATAGCTAGTGTTTTTTACTCATTGATGTAAATGTTAGCATTTCATTCCTTTTTGCTGAGTTGATTTGTCTTTCATTTGTCTCTTGATAAACATTTGGATTGTCTCTATTTTTATATATTATGTAAAAGTTTTTATAAACATTAACATTGAAGTCTTTTTGTAGACATAGGTTTTCATTTCTTTTTGATAGATACCTAGGAGAAGAATTGCTGGGTCTTAGCATAGGCTTATGTCTAACTTTACAAGACGTTGCCAAACTATCCTTTAAAATTAAGGTAGCATTTTACATTCCACCAATAATGTCTGAGAGTTCCAGTTGCTCCACACCCTCACTGATATTTGTTTTTATCAGTTTTAGACAGCAGCTATACTAGTGGATACAAAATGTGTCTCGATGTGGTTTTTAATTTGCATTTCCTTGGTGACTAATGATGCTGAGCACCCTTGCATGTGCTTATTGCCTAATTTTTCTTGAAGTGACTTCATATCCTTTGCCCACCTTTCTTCTTGAATTATCTTTTCATTGTTGACTTGTAGAAATTCTCAGCACATCTTCCCCACTTCAATCTGTTGGATTTGAGCCTTTTGTCACATAAATATATTATGAATATTTTTTCCAGTTTGTATCTTGCCTTTTCATTTCCTTAATGGTTACTTTTAATGAGCCAAAAAAAAAAAAGCAATATTAATTTTGTGGAAGTCTGATTTATCTTTTTTCCTTTTATGGTTGGTTCCTTTTGAGTTTCAATTTTAAAATCTTTACTTCTCATGGTCACAAAGATATTACTGTATGTTTTATCTTATTCAAGAAAATTTATGTTTCTAGCTTTTACATGTAGGTCTAAATTCTCTTAAATTATTTTTTGTGTATCAGGATTTGCAGTAAAACTTTGTACAAAATTAGTGAGAGGAAAAATCTTTGAACTATTCCCAATCTTCAGAAACGCATTCAATGTTTCACCATCAAAAGTAATTATTAACTGTACATTTTTTTCACAGATGCCTTATATTTTTTAAAAATCACATTTGCTAATTGGTTATCACTGTTATAAAGAAACATGTAAAGAAATGATATTGACTTTTAATGTTTAATTACTGGATTGCCTTTAATCCAGCATTTTGCCAAGCTTCCCTATACTGTTTGATCCTGCTAGTGTTTCTAGTTAGATATTTATAATATTTCTGAATAGTGATCATTTTATCTTTTTTTCAAAGTCTTTTGTCCTCTTTTGCTTTTCCATTGCCCAGGACCTTTGTGCTCTGTTCATCAGTAGCACACAGTCATTTTATATTACCTGACACTTCCTTGCCCCAGCTTCAAGCTTTCCTGTCCATGGATAGATTGAACAAGAAATTAACACTTGAGCCAAGCTGGGCCAATCAGATCCTATTTCCCAGGAATTTGGAATTGGAATTCAGAGTTGGTGGTCAGTCTCAGTTAGGGCAGGCAAATCAGAAAATGGTATAAACATTGTATGGAGGCAGAGACCAAAGTTACCTTCACACAGAACAGAGAGAGAAGGGAAAAGATATGTCAAAGGAAGCAGTTTAAGAGACAGTACTGCTGGAGAGACAGACCAGCAGAGACAGACAGGACAGGGACAGAAGCACACAAATACTCTTGAACAGATGAAGAAAGGAGAGAACTAATCCTGGAGACCAAAGACCCAAGGAGAAGCCCACACCCACTCCCACAGACTCCCATACACACACATTCAGAGGGACAGACATACAGAGGCAAATGGGGATGTCGAGAAAAACACAGAGACATCGAGAAGGAGGGACATAACAACAGACCGGAGAGCCAGACTTAGCGAGTCCATAGGCATTCATCAAGTCCCAGAGGCAGAGACACCGCAGGTTCCTGGCCTCTGTCCTCAGGGTCTGCTGGCTGCAGCTCCCTGGGAGGCCTGTCTGCAATCTGTGCCCTCAGGTTTGGTGAGAGTCCTCTGAATCCTTTTAACAAAGCCACTTTATGGAAGCTCACTTTAGAGGCTTCTCCCTGCAATGAAATGTACAATTCAGCCCAGAGGTCTCCTCGGCACTCCAGTTTTGCACAAACCTGATTGTACCTAGAAAGTTCAAGGACGTGACAAACTTAACCCTTCCAAATTGGAACTCTTAGTTATTCCCTCCAGAACACAGTGCCTTCCTGCCTTCCCAGAAACCTAGGAGCCCCTCAGCCTCTACAGCCGACCAGCACACAGCACTATCTTGTCATCTGTATCTCTAATCTGTCCACATTTCTTCATCTCCACAGTCGTCCTGATCTAGCACCATTTCTCTCACCTAGGGACACCATGAAAGCCTCCTAATTGATCTTCCTGCATTCACTCTGCTCTCTCTCTCATCCACTCTTCACACAGCTGCTGGAAGTTTCTTCTTAATATTTAAATTGTCTGGTAACATATATCTGCTTAAAACCCTTAAAAAGCTTCCCATTTCATGTTGCACAAAATTCAGCACCTACCATGGTTTCAGGCCTCCATGACCTGTCCCTGTCCATTTCTGTTCTCATCTCCCATGGCCCTCGCTCAGTCACTGGACTTCCACTTCAACCCACCAATCTCACATTGACCTCAGGGCCTTTGCACATGCCAAGTGTTGCCTGAAATGACACTTACCAGGGCCAGCTTCTTATCATTTAGGTCTTAAGTGTCCTCACCTTAGAGAGATTGGCGAGATGATTTTCCATCTATGCAAGATCATCTAAATTAGCCCCTAGCCCCTTTCTTCTACAGCTTGATATTTTCCTTCATGAGACTTATCTTTACATGTGCTGTGCTGTGTTTAGTTGCTCAGTCATGTCTGACTCTTTGTGACACCATGGACTGTAACCCCCCAGCCTCCTCTGTCCATGGGGATTCTCCAAGCAAGAATACTGGAGTGGATTGCCATGCCCTCCTCCAGGGGCTCTTCCCAACCTAGGGATCGAACCCAGGTCTCCCGCATTGCCGGCAGATTCTTTACCACCTGAGCCACCAGGGAAGCATCTTTACTTTTACTGGTCTGTTTATTCTGTGTGTGTGTGTTTCTTTCTGCTCTCATCATCTAAGAAGTCCATGAGGAGAGGGACTGCCTATCTCAATCATATGGTCCTTACACAGTGCCTGACACATAGAAGTATTTGATGGATGAATAAGTGAAGGAGAGGAGATTAAAAAAAGTAATGAAGGAAGAAGCCCTAAGATGGAAAGTGTGACAGTGAATGAGGATTGAGTGATTGTTGAAGTTGGTCCTGGCCAACGCCGAGTACCTGTGACACCACAGAAGGTCAGCTCCAGCAAGGCTGAGTCACGGAGGCAGTGAGCACAGCGGAAGCAGCACTCCATGAGGAGTCTGGAAGACTCCCCTCTAGGCCCAGCTAGTTCTTGTGTTTGCGCTGGACAATGTCTGTGGTCACTGCTAGGTCCCAGCCCTGAACACCCGCTATGGTGCCTTCAGGTCTGAAAGAACATGTTGTATCTTTTAGAATTACACACTGTGGAGATGGTGCTTGATACTCAGCTTCCTCGTCTCTGTGCTGGGACCACCCCTGGGCAGAGCAGAGTCTGCCAGTGCCAACCCTCCCCTCCCACAAAGGCCTTGGAGCCCCAGCTGCCCCTGTGGGGCCCTCTCTGCTGCCAGTTCGGGTGCCTGCATGGTCATCTCTGAGGATCCCACCATGGTTGGTCATCTTGTGCCACAAAGTCTCCCAGACTGACTCTCTCCTTGAGACATTTATCCTTCCTCCTGGGCAAAGATGCAAAGAGGCTGGTGTTGAGACTGTCAATGATGAAGTCATTTTCTGTTTTCCACCTCTTTTAATTTGACTCTGTTTGCAGACTTCATGTGAACAGAACAATATTCAGTCCTTCATGAAGTGATAAAGCTGCACCCATTGGATGTGGTGTGAGCTCCCTTCTTGCCAATGGACTCTTCCCCTCCTTCAGGTCCTTGATCCATGAGGGCAGGAAGGTTCCAAGCACTGCTCAGCTGGGAGTGATTTATCCTCCTCTGAACCCCAGACGACTTGCCTTCTGAAGTCCTGAGATCACATTGGCAAGGGTGGTGTGTTAGGGGGTGTCTGTCTCCCCACAATGGCCTCCTGTTTGGACAGAGTGCCACCCACTGCCACAGGGGAGGGGTCACGGTTACACCACGTGACCCGTCTCCATGCCACAGCTGATTGGACCAGGCTGGACAGCTCACCCAAATCAGGCCAACTGGGTTCTGTGTCCTGGAAATCCTACCTTGGGTCCAAAAGGCATTGATTTCAAGTGTTTTGAGGAGTGACTGGATGCCAGTAATGTGGGGCAACCATCTGCACTGCAATGTGGTGGCCACAGGTGAAGAATGAGGGGGTGGTGGGGCAGGGTGAGCTGCCCCTAGACTCTCCTGTCGGCCCTCGGGGAGGCTCAGCTGCTCTGCCCTTTCCTGGGTCCTTGAATCACCTCTGTATCTTTATCAAGAACACTTCCACAGCTTACGTCTGTTACCAGTTGTAGCTGACTTGGGTAGGTTTCTGCTACTTTTGATCACACAGATATCTGAGTTACTATAGTCGCGTCATCTTTCCTCTGAGTGTTAAGCTTCCGGAGGGCAAGAATCTGCTTCTACACATCTTTGCACCCTCATGGTGCCTGCTTCAGTGTGATGTGTGCAGTACGGATTCAATTACAAATCTGTCAAATAAATGACCTTGTGTGTACTACCTATGAAAGAGGACCACATGCCTCAATTTCAAGAAATAGTGACTATTCCTAAAAGAAAGTTATCCTTTTAATGCAAATTTGGGCAATCTTGTCTTGTAAGTAACAGCTTTTGTCAGAAACCTCTGCTTCAGAGGGCTTTCCTGGTGGCTCAGATGGTAAAGAATCTGCCTGCAATGCAGGAGAACAGCGTTCGATCCATAGGTCAGAAAGAGGCCCTGTAGAAGGGAATGGCAACCCACTTCAGTATTTTTGCCTGGATAATCCCATGGACAGAGGGAGGAGCCTGGTGGGCTACAGTCGTTGGGGTTGCAAAGAGTCAGATACAACTGAATGACTAATACTTTCACTTTTTCCCCTTCAGAACCTTCCTCGGCTCTCATTGCCCACTAAGTTATATTCACAGTCCTGGAGCTGCACTCCAGACCCCTCAGAACATGGTCCTGGTTCACCTACACACTCTGTCCTGCCTCATGCTGCAGTCACATCAGAGCTCTCCCGAGTCCTTCTGCTCTCCACTGTGCTCAGGCCTCTTACTACTTACAATGTTCTTCCCTCGATTTTATTCTAAAAACTCTTAACTTTTTATTGGAGACCAGTCTAGAACCTTAGTACCTCTTTTTAAGGCCTTTTCTGATTGATATTAATTCAACCTGCTCTGTCTCCCTCCAGAGCTTCTCAAAGCAACAGACAAAAGACCACAGCAGGGAGGGAAATACAAGTGCTGGGATATGAGTTCAAAGAATTGAAAGACAAGAGGAGATTCAGGCCACAAACAAAATATTCCATCAATTACATAATTTCAACAAACTCTTCCTGAGAACTTGGAATATGCAGGCATGTGCCAGTTAGAGGTTTTTTTTAATTTTCCAGCGGCCCCTCCCCCCACAATCGTTGACATGGACAATTGGTCTTTCCTCAATCTTTTGTAAAAGAATAGGGAACTACAGCTCCAAGTGGCCTTTGCTCACCAGATTGAAGCACATTCATCCATTTTTGTAAAGACATTCTGGAATTTTCAATAAATAAGAGCTTTGAGAGTTTAAGCAGGGGACCATGGGGACACAGAGCTGACCTCCTAAGCCTATCAGGGAGGACTTCCTGGAGGAGATAAACTGAGTTAACTTTGAAAATTCTGGTCGAGTTGGTTTCCTGAAAACCTACAAGTTGCTTTTGTAGTCTTCTGATTTCACCTTTCCTCTCCCCCGCCCAGGCCTAGAGAAGTGACTGAAGTTTGGATGGTTGTCCTGCAGACCCTTTAGAGACCAAAAATACCATGGTGACTCTGATGTGAATTACTAACTCTTCTGTACTTTATTTGCTAAAGAGTAGCATCGTCTCCTCATTTATTCCTGGTGCTAATTCAGACTTTCAGCAATTGAAGTTGCTGAAGGTGAGGGGTCACTGGACCCAGGGTGACAGTTGGCCAGGGTGAGCATTTGCTGTTTTCTCTATTCAGCACCTGAATGCAGCTGGCAAAAGTCCATGCCACATGGCTTATGCCTGCCCCACAAGTCTCTCTGGGTCATAGAAAGCTCTATAATATTCACTTTTTAGAAACCAAAGGTTTCTTTTCAGGTAACGCATCAAGATTTGCAGTACTGTGGACAAAATTAGGCATCTGATTAGGAATTCAATGCATGACAATCTGTCTTCCTCCCAGAGAGATGTTGTTGCACAAATCAGAAAATTATAGCCAGGCTGTATAATCAGCAACATTCCATTCTAGAAAGCATATTCTAGCTGGAGTGATAAGGTCTATTGAAGCTATGGATGGCATTTCCCAAGGTTTCCGAACAGCTACACTTTCTGGGAACCCTGGTGGCTTTTCCAAACATATCTGAAAATTTTCTAATCAGCTCTGTTCCTCACTATGGAGCTGATACAGCCAAGGTCATGGGTTCATTTCAACTTGGGACAGTTTTCTTCATTTTTTACAGCTATATTTTCCATCTCTAAACATGCTTCAGTGAATAGATTCACTGAATCTATTCCATGTTAAAGAAACAAAGAAAAATTTTTGAAACATACATTCTGGCTCCAATCTTATTTCTCAGATCCTTTATAGCCGAACAGCAGCAATAAGTTCTTACAGTGTTTACCATAATTACTGTTTATTGCACACCTACTTTTTGTCCTGTTTACCATAACTACTATTTATTCCATATTTGCTCTTTGCCAAACACACTTTTACCTGATTTTACTTAATCACAAGCCCATATGATTAGGACCAGTGCCCCTATTTCTAGGTTAAAAAATGAAGGTTCAGAAGTCAAGAAGATTTTTTAAGGTGCTGCTGCAAGGGGTGGGGGTGGGGTGGGGAATCTCCAGCCCAGTGTGTTCCTTTATGGAGCCACTGCAACGGTTCTCTCCAAGGGCACCAGTGACTGTAGCTAAATGCAATGGAAAGTTTTCCTTCCTTACCTCAGCTGACCTCTCTGCAGCATCTCCAACAGGCGACATTTCCGTGGCCCCACAGCGTTTGAGTTTTCCTCCATCTCCTCTGTATGCCCCTTCTGTCTCCTGAGTGACATTCCCAATCTCTTCCACCTCTTAATGTTGGTGTTCCCAGGAACTTTGGGCTGGGTCCTCTGCTCTTCTCACAGCGTCCACACCTGGGGATGGTCTGACACATTTCTGTGGCTTCAACAGTCACCTGCCAGCTGCCCACTCTTCAGAAATACTCCATCTCTAGCTTGGTGCCCTCTTTTCTGTCTCAGACCTGCAGCTGCCACCACCCACTGGACATCAATGGGTCCTGGATGCCCTGCAGGCACCTCAAATTGAGTACACCCCAAAGAGGACTTGTGACACAGCAATCCAAAAGGACAATCAGGATTAATCTCATCACTGTGGACCCCAGGCACTGGGTCTCTTTCCTCATCCACACAGCTCTGGGTGGCCCAATCCCTACTGGCTAACCCCCTCTACCTATGCCTTGAGCCGCCTGGAAAGACCTCGTCTCTGAATGGTCCCTTCACCTCCTTCCTTGTGCCAATAGCTGACTTTCCCCCAAGGACCTGGCTTCCTCAGAAGCCTTCTCAAGTTGAGGCTATCTTTTCGCTGTCAGAGCCTAAATTTGACTTAGATGTCCTCCTCACTCCTGATTGAGGTATCCTAATGATCCTTTCTTCCTTCTTCCGGTTTGCTTTGCCTATCATCTGATTCATTGCCATTATATACTGTCCTTTTACTCTTCTTCAGATATGAGTCATGCATCTGGCTCACAATATTTATCTTCTGCACTTGCCATCATTTTTGGTGACTTTGACTTTCATGCAATGAGGCATCCAATTTCATGAACTCTCAATTGCTTACCTGCCTCATCTCCACTGAGACTGTCCTCCACTCCACCTCGTCATCCACTCCCATGTACACACTGAAGACCTTCTTGTGAGTAGTGACCGTAACCTCAAAGTCTTAGCCTAAAGCTTAGCAAACTCTGACCTCTGCCAACTTTCCCATCTGTTTGCTTTTCTGACTGCACTCCAGCAGTTCCTTGACTCCCTGGGATCCTAACATGGAGCCCAGACACATTTTCACTATCCATCACCCCTGTTTCCCTTATTTTCAAATTTAAATTTCATCATTATTTATTCTTGAATACACCCTTGCTTCTCATTCCTCTCATTGCACTTCCCTGAAAAGAATCTGATTCCTGTTGGTTAAAGTCAACTTGCTACTCACTCTACAGTTGCATCTTAGAAGCTAAACACAGCTGGAGAAAAACATCAGGTCTCATTTTGAATTCATCATCGCAGATCTCAAGTAGGTCCCTAGATGTAGACAATGTTTCATACCTTTCCTCTGTTCTCAAACTTCTGGCATCTCCTTACTTTCAGTCTGTAATTTTGCTTCTTCTTTCACTGATAAAACAGAAAAAATGAGAAGACAGCTCCAAATTTCCATCAGAACATCTACCAAACTTTGCTTCTAAAGACTCAGCCATTCCACTTAGGACAATGGAAGCCCTTATGCTCCTGTGTGAAGCCAACCATTCCACTTGAATCTGAGTTTTTCTCCTAGACTTTTCCAGTCTCTCTCTCTTAAAATATGAAAGTTCCCTTCCCTATTGGCTCATTCTTAATAACATACAAGCATGTGCCATTTTAACAACAAAACCTCCTCTCTTCTGCCCAGTTGACCCCTTTAGTAGCTAAACTCTTTGAAAAAGTGTATAGTTACTATCTCCGTGACCCTACCTCCCATTTTTATTTTTGAGCCCACTTCAAAGAGCTTTTGTCTTCACCACTTTTCCTAATTCCACTCTTGCTGAGATCCATGACATCCATGTTCCCAAATCTAAGATCCAGTCTCTGTCTTGGCATTCATCTCTTAGTAGCATTTGCACTGCCAATCACTCCATCTTTCTTGATGCCCTTTCTCCTCTTGACATCTAGGATACTGGGATGGACTTATCTCCTTAATTCTGGGCTCTGGCTATCTATCTGATAGCTCCATTTGTATGTCTAATTAGCATTAAAAACTGAACAGGATTGTTGATTTCCACCCAATCCTATGTCTGAATCTTGGCTTAGTCACTTAGGAGTTGTGAGATATTGGAAAAAAACATTCAGTATCTCTGTTCCGCACTATCTTATTTGTAAACTAGGCAGAAAATATCACCTACTTGATAATATTTGCAGTAATGGCTCAGATGGTATAGAATCTACCTGCAGTGTAGGAGATCTGAGTTCAATCCCTGGGTTGGGAAGATCCCCTTGAGAAAGGAATGGCTACCCACTCCAGTATCCTTGCCTGAAGAATTCCATGGACAGAGGAGCCTGGCAGGCTATAGTCCATAGGGTCACAAAGAGTTGGACACAACTGAGTGACCAACACTTTCACTACTTTTCAAGGATTACATTAGGTAATAACATGAAAAGCATTGATTTTAATCCAGGCATAGAGTAAGTGCTCAATAAATGATAGTTCTTAAGTCCTGATCCCATCCTGGTGTCTCCTCTTGGGTGCTCTTCATTCATAGAATTGACATCAACCAGTCACTCAACTCAGAACCTGATATCACCCTTGATTCTTTCCTATTCCTAACCTCTCACATCAATTAATAACCCAGAACTCTCAAGTCTGCTTTTTAAATGTTTCTCAATGCACCCTTTCCTCCATTCCTGCTGCTCCTTCTCAGCTCCTCTTTTGTCTGGCTGTGGCTTCCTATTGGTTCTCAAGTCCTTTCTCCCCATGCAGCCAGACTGAAGTGATTTAAAATGCTTCTCTGCTCATATCACTCCTCTTCAATTTCTCCCCACTGACTTTAGAAAAAAGGTCTGAATTGCTCAGCGTCACTATGCTTTACCAATATAATACAAGTCACTTCAATTTGGCCTAGGCTCCCTTTTCAAGCTTCCTGGCTCATCCCTTCTTACCTAATCTCTGAATCCAAGGTTCAGTTTTTCTGAACCATTTGTTATCTTCAAAACTTGCCACGATTTCTTATCTCAAGGCTTTTGTAATATATGCAGTACCTTTTTTTCTAGGACACCGTGCAGCCCACTCACCCTACCTCTTTACCTGGCTACACATACATGAGGGTTCAGTTCAGATATTTCCAACTGTAAGAGGCTAGGATGATTTTCCTGTTCTGAGTTGACTACCCGCTCTTGCTAGTGCTTACACTATTTCCTGTACTTTGCTTAGGATTTCCTGTTTCAATTATCTGTTTCCTCACCAGACTTTGAGCTCCTGGAGGGAGGGACCTTACACTCAAAACCCTTAAAGGAATACATCTTTAATCCTTTGACCTTGAAATACTGTCAAATTTCTTGATATTTCAGGTGTGCTCTTAATTGGATGGAGTGTGCTCAGTTGTGTCTGACTTTTTGCAACCTCGTGGACTGCAGCCCTCCAGCCTCCTCTGTCCATGGGGTTTCACAGGCAAGAATACTGGAGTGGGTTGCCATTTCCTATTCTAATCAGATGGAGTACACATGTACTTTAAAGTGTGCCTGAGCATTAGTTCCTTTGATATTTGTAATGAGACTATAGGATTCTGTGGTCTCGAAGATTCTTTAGTAATTCTAAAAGGCCAGGAAGGACTCCCTGGAGTATTGGGCTGTGTGGGGCCAGGGTGTCACCCACCAGAATGAAAAGGCTGAAGTTGCTGGGTGATTCTGAGACCACACACACTCAGCCTAAGATAGGAGCAAGGGACTTTCTTTCCAGTTTTCCATCTACTTTAGAAACCATGCAGACACTGTCTAAATGGAAAGTTATGAACATATTTTCTTTGGAGAATGTCTAATATTCATTTTCCACCCCAGTTTCTGAGAATAATGGAGAAGACAAGATAAAACAGTTAAATGGTGCCACTCCCAAAAGGCCACTTGCTCCACTTCATAATCCTGTTTCTGCCACCCTTTAGCAAACAGTACTTCCTACAGCAATGCCCCCCCTTGGTGTGTTAACAAGGCCTCATGCTCAGCAATGGATGCTGCTGCCGGCTTTGCTGACTGTTACAACTGTTGAGTAGTTGTCTGGCATTTAGATGAACCTCATGCCAGGGAAACACACTCAGTCATGAGTTTTTAGAGAAATTAGTTTATCTAATCTGGATGCCTCTGTGGACAAAAACTGCTGCATGCTGTATCAGTAAACAAAGGTTGTTGTACCATCAAGCTAGCAGTCACTGCAGACATGACCTGTGCCTACTGAAGGGATTCAGGATGGACAAAAACAGGATGCGAAGGTGCCTATCAAAAGAATGATTTCATTGAGCCTAGACTCTTGCATTTTCCCATGCCGAGAAAAGCACTTAATTTCTTAACTTGGGGTGTCTGGTTTCTTTAATTAATGATAATCTTTGATGTTGCAACTACGTGTTTTTTGTGCAAAACTCTTGTGTATCCTGGCTCCTCACTTTCCTCTTGGAAGCAGTCACTCAGAGTTATTTCAGAGGCTGCCTCCTGGGCTTGAGTGCTCAAAAAGTCCACTAAACAAAATAAAATATAATTCTCAACTCTAGATGGTGCATTTATTTTAACTACTAACGCCTTACTGGGTCAACACTACTCCATGCTGGGTCTCTGTGCTAAGCAGTAGTGACACAAAGAGTGACAGGATGCAGCCTCTGGCCTTTAGGAACTCACCATCTAGAGGAGGAGACAACAAGGACAACAGTGTGGGATGTGATGTGGTGGAGGGAAGGAAGCCCAGGTGTAGGAGTAGAGAAGCAAGATACCTAATTGACCTGAAGCGTCAGAGATTTCTGGAAGAATCTGAAGGAGGTGAATTTCAAGATGTCTTAAATAGTCTGGCAAAAAAAAAAAAAAGCGGGAGGGGAGTTGATGAAAAGAGCATTAGGGTTAGAGAAAAAAAAGTAAAGGCATATGTGGATATCTGATATGAGAAGGGATGGCATCAGAGATGTGCAGCTCCTCTGCATTTTCCTGGGGTATGACAGTGGGTGTGAAGAGGGAGAAAGGGAGAAAGAGTGTTGGCAGGGGCCACAACATGAAGATCTTGCATGAGGCAGGGAGTCCTCTGGCATCTAAGAGCCTTCCCTTTACTGAAATTCTAGAACACACAGGTGCCTGGCAATATTGGGGGTTGGAATATTGCTCAATGTGATAAAGGGGCTGAAGATACTCAAGGATTCTGAAACCATCTCTACCTGTTCTAAAGTATCCAGGTAGCTGATTACACTTGTTCCTTTTTCTGCTGAGTTGTTTGAAAACCATGTAGACACTATTTGAACAAAAAGGTATGGAATCTCCATTCTGTAGAGATTTGCTTGAATTGTGAATGCACTGGGGAGCCATTGAAGATGATTAAGCAAGGAAGTAAACTGGTTTATGTAGTCTTGTAAACAGTCAGTCTGCAGGGGTAGAGAGGATGTATTTGAGGGCAGGGGCAGGAGGCAAGAGGACTGGTGTCTTCATGGACCATCTGCAGGTAATGGAAAAGTCATGATGCCTTCACATTTCTTCAGCAGGCATGTGCAGGATGCCCAGCAGCCACATCCAGCATCACGGCTGGAGCCAGTGCTGGATGGCAGAGGGTGAGTGATGCCTTCAGAGTTCCAACAGAAGCAGACTGCAGCCCTTCCTGCTTGGGCACTCTGTCTGCCCAGTCACCCACTTCAGCCCCCATCATCATAGTCACCTTGCCCTGCAACCTGACTGCCCCACCTCTGGCCCAATCCAACTTGCTCCAGACCCAAGCTCCTTACCCTCCTGTGCTTCTCTTGCTTGCTCTGTTTCTGACACTGGCACCACCCTCCACTCATCTTCCCACACTAGAAGCCCGTCTGGATTTTTCTTTCCATGGTCTACATCCCACCAACCTTGGAGTTCTGCCAATTTTACTTCCTAAATATTTCTGGACTCCATTGCCCTCAGTCCCACCATTTGTTTCCCATGGACTGAGTTACCGCCAGAGATTCCTAGTTATTCAGCCTCTATAGGCTCTTGTCTGTTGGGAGATTTTCAATAATGCCTTCCTGAGGTGCCCTTCTGATTCCTCTTATTTTTCTACGCCAACTGAGTTCTATTACCCTTTTAAGGCAAACTAGGAATTGAACCCTCCAAGAAACCTGACTGGGCCAGGGGACTTTCAGGTTCCAACAGCCTCCTGGCTTCCTTTCTTATAGCACTCTACAATGGCAGTGTAATTGGCTTCACTCTTCTCTTCATACATTCCCACAGGACAGGATTCTGTTGCATTTGTTTCTGTGCAGTCCAAAGAACGTGGAGCCTGAGACCAGTCAGGCTTGACTGGTGTCAAGCACTTACATATTTGCTGAAGAAATAAATGAAACAGTAGGCAACATTACTGAATCCTAGTGCCTGGTCCTGTGCTTACTTGACTTAGACGGTCTTTTGGGGCTTCATATTATCCCTATCAGGGAGGTGTTATTATTCGTATCCTTCTTTATAGGTAGAAAAATAGAGGTTTACAAGTGTCAGAGCCAGGATTTAATCCCAAGAAGACTTACCCTGGAGCTTGTGTTCTTTATCATAATTGAAATCATCCAATACCACACTGAAGAGAGCTGAGATCCCTAGGGCCGTTATCACTGCGGAGCAATTGCCCTCTGGAAATGAAATTTGGGGGATCCAATGGATTCAGGGGATTTTCCTGGTTGGCCTTCAACAGCTGGGGAACTGAGTGAATTTTTAATCCACTCTCTGCCTTACTGCTGGGCTACAAGTCTGACTGCTCTTCAGACCATAGCCAGCCATGTCTCACCTCTTCTCTTCCCTCTGTCTCTGGTCTGGGGATGGGAGTGTTGAATTACGTTTTCCTTCCAAGCTGCCTCAGATGTAACTTGCTGGGGACTCGGGGTGAATAGTGTGGAAACAAACCCTAAAATCTGACACGTCCCAAAGCCTGACCTTGCTGAGGTCAAGGAGCTTCTCCCCACAGCCTGTCTCACCCTGCTCTCCAGCTTGAGCCATCAATCCACCCTACCCCAAGGCAAGGGAGGTGGAGGTACGTCTCTGTCTTTCATCCTGCTCATTGCTTAGCTCAGCTCAGGCCTGGGACACAGCAAGGAGCTCGATAAATACTTGCTGAATTCAATTGAAAACCATCCTGCAAGCAGAGACCAGTGATTTACTGTCTAGCCTGCTGGGGGATGTTCCAGCCATTCCCAAAAGGGGGGTTTTGTGGGAGATGTCCACTGCCTCTGCCTCCTAGAGTCCAGGGAGGGTAAACTCCCCATGAGACCCAGAAGATTAATACAAGAAAAAAGTCATCATAATAACTTTATTGTTCCCATTGAAGCCATTTTCACACATGGCAGTCTGTTAAGAAGCAGGATTGACTCATGTTTATTTCCACATCAGAGAATCAAACTGTTTTTGTAAAGGTTTGGGCATCCTGAAAAAAAAATTGTGTGTGTGTGAGTGTGTGTGCATGTTGAGTATTTCAGGGATAAAGGGATTAACTTCTCCGGGAGCACACAATTCTTAGGGGGGTTTTGTGGATATAAGTTTAAGACTGTAATATCTGAAATATGATTCTCTGTTCAAGATCTAATTGATCGTCATCTTACAGACACTTGTAATTCAGTCCCCTTAATTGTAATTTTTTAAAAAAGCAATAAGAAGAATAATTTCCAAGAAGAGGAAAGATTCCCAATATATGTCCTCTTTAGCTTCCTCTGGAGTGAACGGCATTAGCCATGACCTTGTCTGCAGGTAGAGGAAGAGGCCAGCTGCTCACACTGCAGATTTGTGGACTTCCATTTATTACCAAGCTGCCAAGTGTCTTGGGTAGAGCACTGGACTCAAAGGGAGGCAGGACTTTACAGCTGGGAGGGCAGAGAGCCTAGAGCTTGGCAAAGAGTACTCTACTGGACCAGGCCAGGAGGCACTTGGCAAATGAAAGGATCTGATGGCCAGCAAAGCACATCATGGTCTGAGGACAGAGGCACAGTGTGGATTCCAAACTGCTTACAACCAAGGACTTGGGTGGAAATGGCCAAATCAGACACTTGTCAAGCACGACCAGCATGTAAGCAATTTAATTTGGAGATCTCTGTCCAGGCGACAGGAACACAGCTTGCCCAGAATTCCCATCTCTCTCTCTCTCTTTTTTTCTTTTGAGTTATCAGTTTTTATAGGATATGTGCCCCAGTCTATGAAACCCAGAGAACTATGTTTCATTGCTCAGAACCACAAATGTATCTCTTTTCAGAAGTCCATTTTAATTTCCCTCAACACTATATCCAATTTTATTTTTATTAAAAGTAAAAATTCTGTGCCTCTCTCCAGTGCCTTTGCCATCTATGGAAGCATATTTTTCTCCTTAGTCTTTGGACAGGTGCGAGATTTAGAGTTTCTCACCAGCTGGGGCCATCTCTACCCCACAGGAGTGGAGGTCATCTGGAGGGAAAGGTCTTGGTATGAATTAAGTCAAGTTGCCTCATGGATTTTCTCAGCACCCACTCCATTCTATTCTTCTCTCATCTCAACAGTGCCTGGAGAGGCTTCCACCTACTCCCCACCAATCTCATCCTGTGCAAAAATCCCAGGTGGAAATAAACTAAGAGTTTCAGCAGAACTGCAATGATATGATTCAAAATAATGTGCTGCCTTGGCTATTTTCAGGTTTACAAGACCCTTTGTTTTCCTAAGACCCCGCTTTGTAGCTGGATGAGATGTATTTGGAGAGGCAGCACTTGCAGGGATAATCCAGAACTGGAATCTCAATGTCTCTCAACCCTTTCTTGGATTGAAAACCCAACTGGCAGGAGGAAACCTTGGATCTGTAGATGGGAGCTACATGTGAGATGCCTTTGCTGCTCCTGTGGCCACAGTAGCAATACACCCCCAAATGGTATGTGGCTGCTCTCCTTGGTGTTTTAAGAAACTGTCTGTCATGGGCTCTAGTTAATCATCATTTTCCCCACAATTTAGTGAAAACTGGCAGGCAAAGATGGTCTCCTTTTTCATAGCCTTGATTACATGTTGATCCTGATTCCAGGACATTAGGCCCTAAGATCTGGAATCATGGATTCTGGAAGGGAATTCTCTTCTGAGTCAGCCTCGGTTGCAAATGGGTCCTGCCCCTGCTTTCCTACCTGAGTTGTTTGTTTTTGCCTCTAAAACCTCATCCAGGACTCAGCTTGCTCTCAGCTCAACCGGGAGTCCTGTCTATGCTGGAAGTCTCTCTCCCGCGAACTGGTGACAGTAACAGAGCCCACAGCTGTGAAAACACAACGGTGGGGGGTGCGGTGGCGGAGATCTGCTGGACTTGGGAAATTTCTCCCTCGGAAAGTGACAAAACAGAGACTAAATCAAGAACATGCCCATACTTGTCCCTGACCTGAGTGTGACAAATTAGGCCTCAGAGAGCAGTGAGCTTTTAAGATAGCACTCCACTCCCGTGTCCTGGGGAGCCACCAACAGTTGTCTCAAATACCCTTTGAGATATATTTGGAAGGCAGATTTTTGCAAGTCCCATGTGTCCCGCTTTGTGATCACCCACTGTGCCACTTACTCCAACGTCCTCCTGGTCCTCCTGCTTCCTGGGGAAATGGAGACTGCTGGTGAGAAACAGAGAGTCCCTCTGCCACCCTGCACCGGCCCAAAGCCAGCTGCCCTGACAAAGCAAAACCTGCTGACTCCCCTCATAAAACTAACCGGGGGAGGGGGGAGTATCTGTCATGTGGGCATAGCTGAGGAGGGAAGGCAGGGTTTGTCAGTCTTGATTCCTGTCTTCCGATGCTCAGCTTCTCCCTGGGCACTTCTGGCAAGTCACTGCTGCCATCAGCGCGGTGGTCTCAGGTGGTGCCACTCCCTGTCTAAATTTTAATGACTTGCAGCTTTTCACTTATTTCCCTGTGGGCAGTGCCTGGTAACAGGCAGGAATATTTAACCCAGACTCCTCTACAAGCTCCTGAATAAGACTGAATAAGCACGCAGTAACTGGCAGTGCAGTCCCACGAGATGCCTCCTGAACAACCTTCCACAGCCAGAGGCCATCTCCACCTCCCACCCCGGTCAGCACACCCAAATCCCTCCTCTTCAGGCTCTTCTATGGACACTGCCCCTCTTCAGTCCCTGGTTCTTCTTCCAAGATATACTATCTTGTCAGAAGAGCATCTGTTTCCAAGGGGAACGCCCTTCACTCTCCTCAGGTTTCCTGGTCCCTGACCCTCATTATCAAAATCCAACACACATTCTCAGCCTCTCCTGCAAACACCCAGCAGTGGGGTGGGGCGGGGGAGGTGGAGGTAAGAGGTAGGTGAAATCAACATATGTCATGCCCTCCTCCAAGTGGTCTGGCCAAATAGAAGTATTGGTCTGGCAAAAAAGTTCATTTGTGTTTGTAGAAAACTGATATGGAAAAACCCAAACATTTTTTTTTTTTTTTTTTTGCCAATCCAGTGGTAAGCAGCAAGTAGTGTGGTAAACAGCGGTGCTAAGATCTGGATAAAGGATGGAAGACTCCTGGTGAAAGCCAAACATTCTCACACGGGATGTGTCATGTATGTATTTAATCATTAGCAATGCTTTTGTGTCTTACACTCTTTTGTGATGACGTGAGAGCCTTGTGGGGAAGAGGCATGAGTCATTTAAATTTTATTTTTAATTTTTGGGGGACAGAGGAGCCTGGCATGCTGCAGTCCATGGGGTCTCAAAGAGTTGGACACAACTTAGTGACTGAAAAACAACAAATTGAAAGAGCTCTTGACAAACACTGCCAAGGGAGTTGAGACCAGCAGGGATAGTTCTGTGATGTCCTGTCCGGGACCTGTGGCCTGGAAAGAAGACGAGTTTAGACCACAAAGATGTTTAACAATTACACTTTAAATAATTCAAATTGTAGATACCACCCACAGTATGTAATGAAAAG